>NC_135235.1:281676663-281964163 GCF_051348905.1 Ranitomeya variabilis | reverse complement strand
CGCCTTGCTGATTGGTTGCAAGTCGCTGATTGGTCTCGCCAGCTGCCTGTCATGGCTGCCGCGACCAATCAGCGACGGCCACAGTCCGATTAGTCCCTCTCTTCTCCCCTGCAGTCAGTGCCCGGTGCCCGCTCCATACTCCCCCCAGTCACCGCTCACACAGGGTTAATGCCAGCGGTAACGGACCACGTTATGCCGCGGGTAACTCACTCCGTTACCGCCGCTATTAACCCCGTGTGACCAAGTTTTTACTATTGATGCTGCCTATGCAGCGTCAATAGTAAAAACATCTAATGTTAAAAATAAAAAATTATATACTCACCTTCTGCCGCCTTTCCCGCTCCTCGCGACGCTCCGGTTACTGGTCCATGAAAGCGGCAGGTTCCGGTGGCAAGTATGGTCTGCGAGAAGGACCTGCCATGACGTCACGGTCATGTGACCGCGACATCATCACAGGTCCTGCACGCCTCGCGAGAAGGACCTGCCGTGACATCACGGTCATGTGACCGCGACACGGTCAAGTGACCGCGACACGGTCATGTGACCGCGACGTCATCACAGGTCCTGCGCGAGAAGGAGGCGACAGAACTACAAGGGGCCCTCGGAAGGTAAGTATAGGTTTATTTTTTAACCTGTGACATACGTGGCTGGGCAATATACTATGTGACTGGCCAATATACTACGTGGCTGTGCAATATACTACGTCACTGGTCAATATACTACGTGGGCATGCATATTCCAGAATATCCGATACGTTAGAATCGGACCACCATCTAGTGTGTATATTCTCTATATCTATCTCTATATATCACCAAAAGTAGAAAAAATACACATGATATATTCGATAGTTGCATCTTTATGGCTAACAGCATTTGACTAGGTTTCGCAACATAGATAAACCTAATTTTACATATAGGTCATAAATCTAATATTCAGTTTGAATGGAGCATATACAGAGTCACAAAAACCCTAAACATAACAATCAAACAATAGTGATTTAGTGAGATTCTGAGATTTTATATAAGGATAGACACGTTCAAACTGGACCGTATGACTTGTCTTGTTCCACCTGCATTATCCTTGGCGCAATTATTTAATGCTACCGCTTCTGTACCCTCCCCTGAAGGTTAGCGACGGGGATGTGGCTTTGGAATATAATTTTTTATTGGGTTTAAGTCAGTGAAAGAAGATAAATTGTGTTATCTTGACCGCTGCCAATCCCTCATCCGCACACGAGGTAACAGAATCTGGCTGCTGTATCCCAGGACTGCATTGTTCTGATTTAATAATTAATGTGCAGTTAATTGAGGCTTTTACTGAACTGACATAGGATGAAAGCAAAACCTGCCTGTCTGGATCCGATGCGTCCCTGGGAACAAGTTCACTGTGTTCCCTTGGCGTCTGTCTCCCCTGGGGAGGGAGGGTCATAGAAAAGCGTTGTGTGTGCGCACTATGACAGGCTCTCCACATCCGGAACGAAGAGGTGGTGGTCAGGAAAGCATATGGTTACAAAATTACTAAAACATGATGAGCCCATGAAGCTTCCTTCCAGTGCTCTACCGGAGCCAATAAAAATGTTTGAGATAATGACAGATATTAACGTTAGCTTAGGGTAAAAATGAAGAAAAAAAAAAAAAGAAATTATATATATATATATATATATATATATATATATATATATATATATATATATATATATATATATATATCTCATTCCACAAGAAACAGAAAAAAAAAAATCTTGCAGTAAAAGTAAAACAAATCAATCTCTCCTATGAGAAAAAAAAAATCCATCTTTAGATCTGAAAATAAATATTTAATGGACTTTATAGATTCATATTAGATTAGATCAAGATTTACCCGTAAAATACATTTTTAGAATTTCCATGGCTGCAATCGTAAAGATTGCCCGAGACAAAAGCAAGTTGAAGCCCACCTCCTTCATAAACATACCCATTCAGTTCAGCTATTCCTACAAGAGGAAGGCAGATAAGAGACTGCCAAGCACATTTGCTGACGCTTATCTCGGTGAAAACAATAGGATGAGAGGATTTTAATTGTTCATGCATTTGGCTACATTACAGCTTCATTATCTGCAGAGCCATGACAGGAATGCCATGTAGATACAAGGGGCTTCTTAGGTACCTCCATATTTTCATTGGAGGTTACAAGATTTGTGTGCCCAAGTGAAAAGATGTCCTTACACACAGGATAAAAGTTGATACAAATGGCAGATTTAGACCATAATAAAGGATAGTCGATGACCAATCAGGCAACATCATAAGGAGGGTGAAAAGTGAAATTCCAAACTATAAAACAGGCAGCAGACAACTGTATATCCTTTTTTGTATATTTCTTTACTTTTGATATATATATATATATTTTGTTTATTAACTTCCCATTTGCTGGGGGTCTAACAGCTGGAACCTCCATCGATCCCTAGAATGGCGCTCAAGAGTCCAGTCTGAACGTATCGGCAGCCAAACGTGCACCTCAACTTTATTCCTTCAATGGAACTGCTAGAGATAGCTGTGCGCTTTACTCCGACAGCAACTATGTATGTACTTGCTGGCTAGACAAAAGAATGAGAGGCTTTCAGGGGACAGTCACAGAGTAGATGAAATATCCCACCTAGTCCAGGAATAGACCGATGCTGGTTAGGCGACGGAGCATGGCAATGCTGCAACACTATGGTAGTTGCAGGGGGGATATAGAGAGATTTAGCACCATTAAGGAGAGAATATGGTGTGCGGTGTCAAGTGCTGAACTGTACTGGTGGGATAAGCAAGAGGGTTTGGCCATCAGAAAGGGAGCATGTCCCTCTGCTGTGAGGTGGAGTGTGGAAATTATGTGTTCTCTGAAGAAATAGACCATTGAACTTCGGGGTGGAAGATAGCTCAGCTCCTTGAGGGCCCAAAGAGAGTCATGGAGTGGTAAGTGCACTAACAGCTGTCCGGCAGTGCTATGGAGCTTATGAAGTGATTATTGTATGTGCTGTTGCCTAACTGGTGAAGACTGTGGTGGACGGTTAACTCCTGTGGTTAAATCTGTAAATGTTTTGGGGGGAAGTAGGAACAATTGTGTGAGGAATAAGTGTGGGTAAGGGCTCATGCAAACATCAGTGGATCTCAGTCTGCAATGCAAGGACTGGCCATGGCTCTCTCAACTGAAGCGCAACCTCTTCATATATTTCTATGAGAATGTCACACTCAGGTCGGTCAGTCCGTGCATTAGCAGTTTGTGCTTGGTCCGATTTGCATGAATGTCTGCATCATGAACCTTAAAGGCCCCGTCTCACACAGCGACGCTGCAGCGATACAGACAACGATGCTGATCGCTGCAGCGTCGCTGTTTTGTCGCTGTGTGGTCGCTGGGGAGCTGTCACACAGACAGCTCTCTCCAGCGACCAACGATCAGGGGAACGACTTCGGCATCGTTGAAACTGTCTTCAACGATGCCGAAGTCCCCCTGCAGCACCCGGGTAACCAGGGTAAACATCGGGTTACTAAGCGCAGGGCCGCGCTTAGTAACCCGATGTTTACCCTGGTTACCAAAAAAAACAAACACTACATACTCACCATCTGATGTCCGTCAGGTCCCTTGCCGTCTGCTTCCCGCTCTCACTGAGTGCCGCCGTACAGTGAGAGCAGAGCGCAGCGGTGACGTCACTGCTGTGCTCTCACTTTACGGCGGCAGTCAGAGCAGGAAGCAGACGCCAAGGGACCTGACGGGCAACAGATGGTGAGTATGTACTGTTTGTTTTTTTTTTACATTTACGCTGGTAACCAGGGTAAACATCGGGTTACTAAGCGCGGCCCTGCGCTTAGTAACCCGATGTTTACCCTGGTTACCAGTGAAGACATCGCTGGATCGGTGTCACACACACCGATTCAGCGATGTCAGCGGGACCTCAACGACCAAAAAAAGGTCCAGGCCATTCCGACACGACCAGCGATCTCGCAGCAGGGGCCGGGTCGCTGGTACGTGTCACACATAGCGAGATCGCTACTGAGGTCGCTGTTGCGTCACAAAACTTGTGACTCAGCAGCGATCTCGCTAGCGATCTCGCTATGTGTGACGGGGCCTTAAGAGTGTACGAGGTTAATCCTAGATGATTGTGCAGTCAGATCCTGTGAGGTTACATAAAACTCTGAGGAGTGAAGGACTATAGCGGAAGTGCTAATGTCTGCACAGAAATCAGAAATGTGTCAGGGATGTCATCCGGTAGGAGGCGGTCTGTATGTCTCCTGCTCAGTAGCCATTGAATATCGATGTGGCTGCTGAACCAGGGTCCTGATATTTTATTCACTTATCTCCAACAGACACCATACCTAATGTCATCCATTCTGCCACCATTGCCTGTCTTATAGGAGCCCTGTTTTCTGGATCTCAAAAATGGCCAGAACAGAGGCATGGGGAGTATAGTGGAAAGTCTGAAATGCCACCCCATTACATTTCCATTGTTGTGGACTAGCCCTAATGATGTGCTGCATCCATTACACTAAAGAAAGACAGGGGGAAGTGTGGTTCAGACTTTACAGTCAGCTATCCATGCCTCTGTAGTACCCATTTTGGATATGAAAAAATGGGGCATCAGACAGATAACGGCAGTGACAGCAGGACGGTAGGTAATGTAATTTTAAATTCGTTTATTGATTCAGAATAAACTATACAATACACAAGTTTGCATTTGTTATTATCAATTACAGTATGGAATACAGATGGTTACAATGCATCATCATATCCAAGATATTACAAAAGTGACAAACTGTGCACGTTGAATCACTGATGTCTTATAAATCACCTATAACAGTAACTACATTAACTTTTAGTAGCATGCCGCCAAAAAGGAAGGAAGTGCCATACAGATTTCACCCTTGAAGTGATGCCCCCCAAACCACGAGCCCAACTCTTGCATAATTGACAAGTTAATCGGGATTATAAAGTATTATAAGAGGAGTTCCATCTACCCCAGATCCTCTCGAATTTACCTGGACACCCTCTATTTTGATATAATGTACGTTCATACAGGATGATCGAATTCACGAGATCAACCCAGGCTCTGAGAGATGGGCAGGAACCACCCATCCATCGTAATGCTAACACCTTCCATGCCAGAAAAAGTGCCTCTCGCAGAAATATTCCGGTACAGTGATCCCAAGCCTCCGCATCCCACACCCCAAAAAAGCAAATCAGTGGTTCAAGTGGGACGGGTATCAGTAATAAGGATGTTAATAATGTCGTCACCTCCTTCCAATAATGAAGAATAACAGGGCACTTCCAAATCATATGAATGAAATCTGCATCACTTGAGTGGCACCTCAAGCAATCTGACGGAGGCGGCCCATTTTAAAAAGTCGCACCGGGGTCAAATAAGACTGATATATGATATACAACTGAGTCATTTTATTATTAATAGAAGGGGAGACTTTAGTAGGGGATTCCAGAATATCCTCCCACTCTTCTCCCGATACATCAGGAAGAAGTCCCTCCCACTTCCCCTTGATAGAGTTTATAGTAGACCCAACTCCCATGGACAACAGATAAGTATATAGGGAGGAGATAAGTCTTGAGGACCCTGTGAGTTGAGAATACCTATCAAAGGTAAAGATGAGATGGCCCGATCCGCACCCATATTCCGCATGTGTGATTGAAAGGCTGATCTTAGCTGCAGATAACGGAAAAACTGAGATCTTGGAATATTATGAGTGTTTTGTAGTTGTTCGAAGGATACAAAGATCCCTTGGTTATATACATCTCCCACCGAAAGGACACCATACGAAGTCCAGAAATCAGTGGATGGGTGGCTCAATAATCCCAGAAAGTAACTATTATTCCACAGGGGCATTTCAACCACTACATCTACAAATCGAATGATTTTTTTAATTTGCCTCCATATTAATCGTGCCAGCCGGAGTAAAGGCAGCAAACGAGGAGCATTAACTTTCTCTAGTTCCAGAAACCCCAGTGGACAATCGACCCGGGCAGAATGGAGTAGATGGCTCTCAGAGTTAGGCAGGGAATTACTGGACATCCATTTATTTATCGCCTTAGCCTGACCGGCGAGATAATATAAGTAGAAATCCGGTAGAGCCGCCCCGCCCCCCTGCTTCGGCCTCTGTAGTGCAGATAATTTAAGTTTGGGTCTAGTTTTCCCCCATATAAAGGATGTAACCAGGGAATTTAAACTCAAAGAAGTGTTTGGGTATGGGCACGGCACTATGTTGAAGACAGTAGCTAAGTGTGGGGAGCAATATAATTTTAATTAGGTTTATACGGCGGGCAACAGAGCGGGAGTTTACTCCAGGTTGCAAATTTAGTTTTGACCAAATCTAATAGTGGATAGATATTAAGTTGTAGATCTAATTGACTATGTTGAGACATGTGGATACCTAGATATTTGAAACTGGAAACAATGGGTAGCGACGAGAGAGTTTCAAGGCAGGGTGTCTGAGTATGTGAGAGAGGGAACAAAGCAGATTTATCCCAGTTTATATAGAGACCAGAGAATTTACTAAATTTATCTATAGTCGCTATCACTTCTGGTAACGTTTCCTCTACTTTGTCCAAAAATATCACCATATCGTCAGCATAGAGACCAATGGTATCGACTCGACCCGCAATATTTATTCCCTTAATGTCATTGGAGGTCCTTATGCGTATTGCCAAAGCCTCTATTGCCAAGGCGAAAAGAGCTGGGGATAGAGGACATCCTGACGAGTTCCCCTATATAGGGAAAAAGGCTCAGAAATGGCATTATTCACAACTATACGTGCCCTGGGTTTCATATATAATATACCTATCCCTCTCAAAAATGTATCCCCAAAACCGTATTTCCTCAAACACGCAGATAGGAAGGGCCACTCGAGAGAGTCAAAAGCCTTGGCTGTATCTAACGATGCCAATGCCCAGTTATTATCCGTTTCCTTATACTGAATCACTGACTGAACCCGTCTAATATTAATGGACGTGCTTTTACCAGGCATAAAGCCAGTCTGGTCTGTGTGTATAAGATCTAATATGATCGTGTTCAGTCTATTAGCCAAGATTTTAGTAAAAATTTTATAATCTACATTTACTAACGATATGGGACGATACGATCCACACTCCAAAGGATCCTTCCCCTCTTTCCTGAGCATAACAATATTTGCATCATAAAATGTTTTGGGCATAGATCCTCCCTCCCATATTTCCCGATGTACCTTCAGTAAGAGTGGTGCCAGTTTATCTCGATATTTCTTGTAGAGCTCAATGGGAAACCCATCAGGCCCAGGGGCTTTCCCAGTGGCCATATCTGCTATAGCATGTTCTACTTCCTCTAGGGTGAACTCAGCGTCCATAAAGGCCCGCTGGGTTGGACTCAAAGGAAACACCAAATCTGATAAATAATCTAAACATTCAAAAACATCGAGACCACTACCAGATCTATATAACGCTTCATAGTAATCATGAAAACATTGAAGAATGCCATCTGTAGAAGATACCAACGAGCCATCAAGTGTACGGATTTGCAGTATAGTGTTAGAGGTGTTATGTTGGCGCACTAAGAAAGCCAGGAGTGTACTGGCCTGGTACCCTAGTTCAAAGTAGGATTGACGGGTAAAGAATAATTTGCGTTTTGACTTAGTGTCCGCATGTTGAGCATATAACCTCTGGGAGGCGAGCCATTCAGCCCTGTTACCACTAGTTTGACTAGCTATATAGGCAGCCTCCGAGTCTTTCAGACGCTGCTCGCTCATCTTTCCTCGCCGTCACCCTTTTAATGTAAGAAATTGTGGAGGACAGGCACCCCCGTAAATAGGCTTTTAGGGCATCCCAAAACAGACCAAGATTTTGAGGTTCCGGGTGAGTTGAGATGAAACAATTCAACTGGTCAACCGTTCTATCACTAGAGTCTATTAGTTTTAACCAGAAAGGATTCAACTTCCAGGATATATTATATGATTGGCCATATTTAAGTTTAAGGATAACTGGACTATGGTCCAAAATCCCTCTATTGCCATGTTCAACACTATCCACCCACAGTGCCAAATTACTAGAACCAAATATGTAGTCTATGCGAGATAAAGATCGCCTGGTGGACGAATGACAGGTATATCCTTTAGTCTCAGGGTGACGCACTCTCCATAAGTCCAGCCACCCGCTACCACCCATAAACAGCGCCAACTGGGAGGGGGGTTGGGACAGAAGCTCCCCGGATGTCGTGTCATCCAGTCTCAATCTGTCCAGGGAACCATCCATGACTAGGTTAAAATCTCCCATACAGATAACACTAGCATCAGGATAATTTAAGGAGAAACCCAATGCCATGCGAAGGACCGAAGTACTCCCTGGGAGGGGGGGTTTGTTATAGACACATAGTATTACATATTCACGCGAGTTAACAAATGCATGTACAAAGACAAAGCGACCTTCAGGATCCCGTCGTGCTTCCCTGGCCTCCCATCTAACATCTCTGTGTATTAACAAAGAAACCCCTCTCGAGTAGCTGGTGTGGAATGCATAGAAAGACCACTGCACCCACGGCCTTTGTATATATCGGGCAGTATCTCTAGTCAAATGCGTCTCCACTAGTGCCACAACATGCGGGTGATACTGTTTAATTTGTGAAAATACTTTGATCTTTTTCCGGGGGGGTTTTGATACCCCGTATATTCCAGGTCATAAATGTAATCTCAGACCCCATGTTTATACTTAAAAGAAAGGAAGATGTGAGCTGTTACTCGGGTCAGGTTCAGAGACGCCACACAAGGCATAAAAATAATATTGGCGGCTACCGTACATATCAAACAATCAAAACTAATACAAAAAAATCAAACAAAACAAAACTTGAACAGTAGAGGAGTACAATCCTGTACTCCTACAATCAAATAGAAAAGGGGATACCCTCACTGATTCCAGCGTCCGGTATTATTGATAAGCTCAGCACCCATATGGAGAGCTTGGTTTATGTTGCAATTAGACTGAAAGAACAAATTAGGAGTCTTTCACAGTAGACACCCTGTAGGACCGTAACCATTCGGCCACCTCCGCCGGGTCCGTAAAGAATAAGGAGGAACCGTCGTGGACTATACGCAGCCGAGCTGGATAAAGCATGGAGTAGATATTTTTATCTCCAAGTTGTTTCTTGATTTCCATGAACCGCGCCCGCTGTCTCTGGAGCTCCATGGAGAAGTCTGGGAAAATCGATATGGTAGCATTGTTGAATTTGATAGGGCCCTTCTGCCGCGCCAAGCGAAGAATAGCATCTCTATCTCTGCAGTTGAGGAGGCGTGCCAGAAAAGGTCTAGGCAGAGTTCCAGGGGGGAGAGGTCTCGTTGGGACCCTATGGGCCCTTTCCACCAAAAATGTTGAGGAGAATCCATTCCCCAGAGAGGTTTTAAGCCAGTCTTCCAGGAATTGTTCAGGCTGCTGACCCTCTGAGCATTCTGGCAGGCCAATAATTCGAATGTTATTGCGGCGTACTCTATTCTCCAGGTCATCTGCCTTTTGTTTCCAGGCGTTTATAGAACCAGCGGCTTTTGCCAGGGTAGTCTCCATAGGGGTGATGGTATCCTCTATATGGGACACTCGTGTTTCAACCTCTGAAATACGCCCTCTCATGGCCTGCATATGATGCCGCAGATGACCCACCTCAGTGTGCACGTCCTCTATCTTTTCTAGTGAGGGATATAGCCTGCATTAGTTGCTCAGATGCTTGTTTAAGGGTCAGCTCTTCTTGCTCTCCCTCCTCATTACTATCGGAGAGGCGATTTCTAGGTTGGGCCGGAGTAGAATTATTCCTGAGAGCGCGTACATTATCAGGGGGATCCTCCCTGGCATATTTCCTTAATTTATCAGCAGCCCCTACTCCTTTGGAGTGATGTATGGTGGACAGCAGAAGGAGCTATACAAGTCAGCGGGCACCACAGGATATAGGGCTGTATCTCAGAGTAAAAAGTCCACTGGACAGGCAGCTGGCGTATAGGGGAGTTATAAAGGGTATCAGTTATAGTGGTCACTGATATACTATATATCGGAGTGGTTTCACAGTTTCCACAAGAGGAACAGCGGGGAGGGGGTTAATCCCTCCAAAGTTGTGTCACTGGCAGGAGAAGTGTCTGTCTGGCAGGGGGGCGCAGGGCCCAATCTTTCAGGGCACACACCACACCACCCCTGTATTATCCCAGGCTATTCACTCACCTCCTGGTCAGCACCGCCAATGTAATGAGGAGCGCCTCTTCCCCTACTGTCAGGGCGTGCGCTGTAGTAATGGCCGCCGCTCCCCGCAGGCACCACCGCTCGTCCCGGAGTTCTCAGCTCCCTCGCGTCAATGCCTCCCAGCGCTCACCGCTGAAGTCCGCAGCTCCACCGTTTCCAGCAGAGGAATACCCGGTTATCAAGGAAAGCCGGCGCTGCGTCCTGTCTCGCTGGAGCGCGCGCACTAAGATGGCCGCCGCTGCACAGGTATCCTCCGTCCGCCCAGGCCACACACAGATTCCCACGTCCCGGGTCCTCACAGCAGCCGTTCGGGAAGGTCACCCGACTCCTGGGGTGCCAATGCCAGCCGGCACCGCTGATAGATAAGGGGTCTTAATGGCAGGATAAAATCAGGATGGCCGGAGCTCTCACGAGGCACGTCTCTCCTCCACAGCTACATAGCCACGCCCCAATGTGGTCATTTTAGGATGAGGTTTGAAAGTCATTTTAAGTTAAACTTCTTATTTGACCAAATTAGCAATATTAATCTTATATCTGCAAACAGTGATAAAGTTCCTAAAGGAGAAAAAAACGTGGCGCTAAGGGTAGTAAGATACAATTAATTGAGAAGGTGAGTATCTATAGGAAATTGCTCACCTGATGCAGTTGTGCAAACAGAGGCACAACTCCCACTTGAAGTATGGATGTAGTTGCAAAAGACTGCTGACGACCTAGTGAGGAGGGATTGGACCCTGAATCAGGAGTATCCCACAGTGTAGATGCCAGAAAGGAGGACCAGGGAATGGGGCTGTCTTTGCCACTGAGAGAAATTAAAGGGAACCTGTCACCACGTTTTTGGAAGATGGGATAAAAATAGCGTTAAATAGGGGCAGAGGTGGGCGTTACATTAGTGTGTTTGTTATGCGTTTATTACCCACCTAAGTTGCCGAAATACCTTTGCAAAGTCTCCGTTTTCGCCTGTCAATCAGGCTGGTCTGGTCAAAAGGGCGTTGTCTTCCCCCAGATTTTGCGTAGTTTTCCGTTGGTGGCGTAGTGGTGTGCGCATGCCCAAGGTCCTGAATCCTCTGCCAGGGGATTTAAAAGAGCGCGCTGTTCGTTTTCATTGGTGATCGGTGGGCGCGGCCATTTTCCTTTGGCCGCGCGTGCGCAGAAGCGGCGCTCTGCTGGCCGCGGCTTCAGGAAAATGGCCGCGGGATGCCGCGCGTGCGCAGATGGATATCGCGGCGGCCATTTTCCTGAAGCCGCGGCCAGCAGAGCGCCGCTTCTGCGCACGCGCGGCCAAAGGAAGATGGCCGCGCCCACCGATCACCAATGAAAACGAACAGCGCGCTCTTTTAAATCCCCTGGCAGAGGATTCGGGACCTTGGGCATGCGCACACCACTACGCCACCAACGGAAAACTACGCAAAATCTGGGGGAAGACAACGCCCTTTTGACCAGACCAGCCTGATTGACAGGCGAAAACGGAGACTTTGCAAAGGTATTTCGGCAACTTAGGTGGGTAATAAACGCATAACAAACACACTAATGTAATGCCCACCTTTGCCCCTATTTAACGCTATTTTTATCCCATCTTCCAAAAACGTGGTGACAGGTTCCCTTTAAGGGTGCAGAAATTTCAGGTTGCTTGTAGGTAAAGTTTTATACAAACTGATGAAAAAAAAACTAAATAAAAACTATATACAAAATGCTTTTTGGCTGTTTGTAGCCTTCTTCAGGTGTTTAAAGAAGGTTACAGACAGCCGAAATGCATTGTGTATATAGTTTTTGTTTTTTTTAATCAGCTAGAATAAAATTTTACCTACAAGCAATCTGAAATTTCTGCACCTTGATTTCTCTCGACGGCAAAGACAGAACCATTTTCTGATAGACTTTCTGGAATTTTATATCTAGTAAAGTGACAATACCATAAGAAACGGTGTACCCCTGAGCCTGAAGCTTGTCCGAGTGCTGTCCATGAAGAAAAAAAAAACAACAACAACAAAACACAGGCAGTACTCAGACTAATATTATTCAATGGGAGAGTGCAGATGACCAATTTTTTCATTGACTGAATCTGCATGTGAAAACCAAAAAAAAATAAAAATTCAGCATCCAGTAGTTTCTTCCATAAAATCGGCTAAGACTCACCCATTCAAGTCTATGGGTGCTTTAAAAAAAACTAGAAGATATCGAATGCCAATATGAAGCCACAGTACAACATCCGATTTTTATGAATGCATTACAATTCGGCTGTAAAAACTGGATTGTATATGGACTGCACACTGATGACAAGTGAGAAGGAAATCATCATCCCACTTTTCCAGAAGAGACTGAACAATAAAAAAAATTAACTTGTGTGAACCTACCCTAAAGATGACTTTTCACCACGTTCCACATTAGATTTAAGTGCCATGAAGATTTTTTGTTTGTTTTTCAAATAGACTTGTTGATGGTTTGCGTATCAGGGTCTTTGGATGACTGAAATCAATCTCAAAAACCTGTGATAATTAGTTTGCCAGATGAGCCCAATTAGAGGAAAGCTACTAAAGACTATGTTCACACATTGCATTTTTGCTGCGTTTTATTCGTCAGGTAAAAACCTGCTCTCTTGACAGTAAAGAGCAGGTTTTGCAGAGTTTTTTTGCTGCATTTTTATCAGGTACATGTGTCTCTTGTGCATGCTGATATTTTAGTGCCCTCCCAAAAAAAAAAAAAAAAAAAAAAAAAAAAAAAAAAAAAAAAAAAAAAAAGGATGCAACTTCCTACCTGCGGTTTTTGCTGCGTTTTGCACTTACTCATTACTTTCTATGGATAAAAAAAAGCTGCAAAAACACTGAAAATAGTGAAATGCAGCAGTTTTAAAAGACAAAGTTTTAGCTCAGCCTCGAGTTACGCCAAGATTATGAAACTTTTTCAAAGCATTTTATGTCAGAATACTGGGCGTAAAAGCTTTAATAAATCGAACCCATAGGCTAAAGTGGTGTTTATGCATGCCCAGGTTGGCCATTAAAAGATCGCCAATTCACTATATTCAAGCTAATCAGCAGTCATTTTAACAGCTTGTATAGAAAAGCTTACCACAACTATTTGCTCTCAGCACATTAAAGTGAACCTGTCAAAAAGGGTTCTGCATAGTAACCTACACACAGTGTCAGGTCGGCGCCATTATACTGAATAAAATGATACCTTGGTTGATGACATTGGTCTTGAGGCTGTTTCTTAATCTTTGATAAGTTTTGTGTTAATGATGTACTCGTGTCCTAAGGCGGGGTTCATATATGTGGTGCTCTGATTAGGTATTCATAATGCAGACTGCTGACAGGTCGATGATCCCTCAGTGACCTGCCCCCTAGTTTGCATAATGAATACCTAACATATGGAATACAACAACAACAAAAAAGCTGCAGAATATAAACCGCTGTGTTTCCGCGCAGTTTTTTCCGCAGCATGTGCACTGCGGATTTTGTTTTCCATAGGTTTACATGGTACTGTAAACTCATGCAAAACTGCTGCGAATCTGCAACGGTCAATCCGCTGCGAATCCGCAGCGTGTGCACATACCCTTAACAACACAAGTTTTGTTCAATCTGCTCTTCAGATTAAAAGCAGTAAGTGACGACATAACTCACCAGTCACATTGGTGTATTTATGAAAAGCTGGTCCATAAGTAGGACAAATGTCCGTGATAAACTGCATTTATCCTCAAGTTCTACAGAAGTTGCAAATAATCATCAGAATGGCTGTAATTCCTTCTGTGCAAATCTGTTCCAGGATAACCTTAAGCTTGTCTCACTAAGCGAGATCGCTAGCGAGATCGCTGCTGAGTCACAGGTTTTGTGACGCAACAGCGACCTCAGTAGCGATCTCGCTATGTGTGACACGTAGCAGCGACCAGGCTCCTGCTGTGAGATCGCTGGTCGTGTCGGAATGGCCTGGACCTTTTTTTGATCGTTGAGGTCCCGCTGGGTAGCACACATCGCTGTGTTTGACACCTTACCAACGACCTCGTTGACGACTCAGACACTGAATCGTCATAATAGCTCCCATGTGACATCGTTGTACAGGTCGCTACAAGTCGCTGGCGAGATGTCAAACAGTGAGATCGCAGCAGCGATCGTTGGGAAGATCTCACTGTTTGACATCTCACCAGCGACCACATAGCGACGCAGCAACGATGCCTGACAGGTCGTATCGTTGTCGGGATCGCTTTAGCGTCTCTAGTGAGACGGGGCCTTTAGTGTGGAAACTTCCCCAGTCTCCACCTTCTTATCACAGGAGGTGATAATCAAACACAATGAAACATTTCAGGTCTACACGTTCAGTATTTGGCCACTATTGTACATCAGTTTTTGTAAGCCAAAACCAGCAATGTAACAATTAGAGGAAAAGTAACCCTGAAGATGGGGTTAGGCTACGTTCACATTAGCGTCTTTGGGCGCAGCGTCGTCGACGCAACCCAACACGCATGTCAAACCTCATACACAACGCAGCGTTTTTTGACGCATGCGGTCAACGTCTTTGCAGGTGAAATACAATGCAATCACCCTTTTTTTATATCTATGGGGTGGTCTTGTCACTGTCTAGACACTTCATCACTTGTTTTTTACTCAAAAGGCGCATGCATCGAACAACGCGGGTCAACGCAGGCACCTGGGCCCTATGCGTTTTACATAGACAGTAATGTGTTTTTTTGGGCGCATTTACGACGAAGTGCGTTGCATGCGTTGTTTACCGGAAATTTGACGCAGGAAAAATGCAACATGTAGCATCGGCCGCGCCCTGTCTGATGCGCCCAAATGACGCATGCGTCGTACAACGCTTGACAACGCATACCGGCGCATGTCCATGCGCCCTCCATGTTAAAGATAGGGGCGCATGGGCGCATGACGCATGCGTCGGTATCCGTCGACGACGCTGCGCCCAAAGACGCAAATGTGAACGTAGCGTAACACACAGAATATTGAAGCTTGGCCTTTACTGTCTACAGGAATCAGATTTTAATTTCAGTGTCAAAATGCTGAAAAAGATGCAGGGGGAATGTTCTTCAATGCAATCAATGCTTTCTCACAAGATGAATGGCACTGGCAGAGTTAGTAGTATGTCAATGTTATAGGTGAAACTCTTGTTTCTAAAGAGTTTTTTCCTGTAATTACATTGCAGACATAAACCATATAAAAAAAAACATGTTGCGTTATGGGGAAACACTGAATGATACACTACCAAAACGATATGGCAGCAAAGCAATAAGATTTTAAGATATTTTATCCGCACAATTCAAAGAATACCTGCAGTGGAAATTTACCTGCACTGCAAATTCGAAATCCAAAATGGATGTGAATTTATGCTGAAGATAATCAGTTGCAAAATCTGTAGTATTTTTTTTGCTGCTAATGTAACCTAACTGTATTTTGTCCAGTGGTGGATGCACATATTTTTTGTCCAAAATTGCACCGTATTACAGCAAAGACAAAGATTTAACAAATCTCATCTATATACACAGAAAAATGTACGTGTATTGCATATATTTGGCTGTGATCACACATAGCAGATTTTTCCATGGAATATCTGGAGAAAAATCTAAATGTGGATTTTGTTGCAGATTTTTCCATGGAATATCTGGAGAAAAATCTAAATGTGGATTTTGTTGCAGATCTTTCCATGGAATATCTGGAGAAAAATCTAAATGTGGATTTTGTTGCAGATTTTTCCATGGAATATCTGGAGAAACATCTAAATGTGGATTTTGTTGCAGATTTTACCTTCTGCATTGCAAAAGGCTGAAGTCTGTGATATATTAGGAAAAACAATTGACACGCTTTGTTTCGTGCAACATGTCAATTAAACCTATGGCACTCATCTGTTCAGCTAGTGCTATATTACGCTATGTACTTTTCTCATGCGAACCCATACGGAAAATTAGCAGCAAATAGAAAATGTGTCACCGTGCCCTAAATCTCCAGCACGACAACTTAAGCTGGGGCTACACAGCGACTTTGGCTAAATTATTTATTTTGCAACCAAAGTTTGGTGTCGCTGTTACATCGCATTGCAATACAAGTGAACGAGGTCGCGTTGCCAAACCAAGGGCACAACGACAAGCAAGTCACAAGATGTCCAATCGTGACACAGAACCATCGGTGTTGAATTGCACTGTGATGTGGCGTCACCTAGCTAACTTTGGCAGCTCGACAATAGTCACGACCAAAGGTCGCCATGTAATCCTAGTTTCGTACTGCAGATATTCATCACAGATAGGCCGTGTTCACACATACAGTAAATGTTGCGGTTTTTTTATCTGCTGCGGTTTTTTTATCGGCATGTTTACTGCAGGTGTCCCCACTTAAATATGCAATAACAATCTTCTTTATTTTTCTGCATTTTATTTATGAATTTTTCCTTTGATGTGTTTTTGGTGCAGATTCGAAGCAGCATTTTTAAAGGGAACCTGTCACGCCGTTTTTTCGATATGAGATAAAAATATGGTTCAATAGGGCCTGAGCTCAGCTTTACATTAGTACCTTTCATATCCCCCAATTCCCCACCTTTGCTGCGAAATTACTTTAGTAATTTCTCCGTTTTCGTATGTCAATCATCCCGGTCCGATGGGCGGGGCCTAATCGCTGTCTCCCCCCCCACTCCTCGGTGTGTCAGACGTAACTAGATCTGTGAATAGCACAGATCGCGGTCAGTTTCTGCGGTTGCGCATTGAATTAGCGTCTCGCGCGTGCGCAGTATGCTTTGACCAACTGTGGGCAAAGCATGAAATCATTATTGCGCATGCGCTGGCATTTTCCTTGACGTTCTGTGCCCCGGAAGTCTTTCTATGCTTCCGGCGCACAGAGCATAGGGTCAAAAGCCGGCGCATGCACAATAATGATTTCATGCTTTGCCCACAGTTGGTCAAAGCATACTGCGCACGCGCGAGACGCTAATTCAATGCGCAACCGCAGAAACTGATGCCAAAGAAAGGAAAGAAGATTCGTAGAGCTAAGCCGGAGGTGGGGAGAATCGGCAATTAGGCTCCGCCCATCGGACCGGGGTGATTGACATACGAAAACGGAGAGATTACTGAGGTATTTTCTCAGCAAAAGTGGGGAATCGGGGGATATGAAAGGTACTGATGTAAAGCAGAGCTCAGGCCCTATTGAACCATATTTTTCACATCGAAAAAACGGGGTGACAGGTTCCCTTTAATGTCTTTTTTGTTTTTTTACAGGAAACCTTTAATTCTCTGCTTATAAACGCAAATTAGTTTTTTACATGCTCTCCATAAAATGAGCGAGAAAAAAGCATAGTGCATCGCCTCTTTAAATTACAGTGGCCATTAATATTCATGAAATCACATTCACTTTGCATGGACGGTTAATTGCAACAAATTTTCTGCACAGAAAAAACGCAGCGGAAAAAATGCCTCATTTCGCTACGTGGGACAACTGCCATAGGTAGAAAACGGTGGTAGTTCCACAACAAAATCCTTGACAGAATGAGCATGAAAAAAAAGCTGATTTTATCACAAATTTCACAGTACATTCTGAAGCAAATCTGTGATAGGTTATTTTCATCCAATTTGTGAACGGAGCCTAATAATTGTATCTTCAGACAAAGTCACATTTTGGTGGTAGCTATGTGTTGTAGGCCAAGGCTCCATGATGATAAGTTATAAATTATATGCAATTAATGCAGTAATGTAGTACACTACCAGTACTATGTGATATAAGAAAATATTTAATATGCTGCGCAATTTGAGAACCCAAGACAATTATTGTATGTGATAAGTAACCATGGAGCCTTAGGGTTCATGCAGACACCCATGTAAATCAGTCTGAGCACGGATAACTAAGGCCTCTTTCACACTAGCAACGTGCACTGCACGTCGCTATGCGTCGTTCTGTAGAAAAAACGCATCCTGAAAAATTGCTTGCAGGATGCGTTTTTTCTCCATATACTTGAATTAGCGACGCAGTACGATGCATTGCCACACGTCGCAACCGTCGTGCGACGGTTGCGTCGGACCGTCGGCACAAAAAAAGTTGCATGTAACTTTTTTTGTGCGTCGATAGCGTCTTTTCTGACCGCGCATGTGCGGCCGGAACTCCGCCCCCGCCTCCCCGCACATCACAATGGGGCAGCGGATGCGATGTAAAACAGCATCCGCTGCCCCCGTTGTGCGGCGCTTCCACACTATGCGTCGGTGCGCTGCAACATCGCATAGCGACGTGCAGTGCACGACGCTAGTGTGAAAGTAGCCTAATGCACGAACTGGCCGCAGTTCTCCTGACTAGAGCGTGACCGTCTCATAGAAATATACAGTACAGATCAAAAGTTTGGACACACCTTCTCATTTAAAGATTTTTCTCTATTTTCGTGACTATGAAAATTGTACATTCACACTGAAGGCATCAAAACTATGAATTAACACATGTGGAATTATATACTTAACAAAAAAGTGTGAAACAACTAAAATTATGTCTTATATTCTAGGTTCTTCAAAGTAGCCACCTTTTGCTTTGATGACTGCTTTGCACACTCTTGGTATTCTCTTGATGAGCTTCAAGAGGTAGTCACCGGGAATGGTTTTCACTTCACAGGTGTGCCCTGTCAGGTTTAACAAGTGGGATTTCTTGCCTTATAAATGGGGCTGGGACCATCAGTTGTGTTGAGCAGAAGTCTGGTGGATACACAGCTGATAGTCCTACTGAATAGACTGTTAGAATTTGTATTATGGCAAGAAAAAAGCAGCTAAGTAAAGAAAAATGAGTGGCCATCATTACTTTAAGAAATGAGCCTATAGCTCTGCCCTTCACCTCGCCAAACAGACTTACTTCACCACCCTGATCTCCTCATTATCCAACAACCCCAAGAAACTTTTTGACACCTTTCACTCCCTTCTCAGGCCAAAAGCACAAGCCCCTATCACAGACATGTGTGCTGATGATCTGACCTCCCACGTTATAGAGAAAATAGACAATATCCGTCAAGAAATCCGCTCCCAGACACCAAGTTCAGTGACTCCCATCCCTCCCTGCATGTCCCCTGGCTCAATCTCCACATTTGATCCCATCACAGATGGAGAAGTCTCCAGGCTCCTCTCTTCTTCGCATCCGACTACATGCACTACCAACCCCATTCCCTCTCATCTCCTCCAGTCTCTCTCTCCAGTTGTCACTACTAACCTAACTACAATCTTTAATCTCTCACTCTCCTCAGGCATTTTCCCGTCCTCCTTCAAACACTCTATCATTACTCCGTTACTAAAGAAACCCGCCCTCGACCCATCCTGCACAAATAACTACAGACCAGTCTCCAACCTCCCCTTCATCTCTAAACTCTTGGAGCGCCTAGTCTACTCCCGCCTTAGCCATTACCTCTCCACTCACTCCCTCCTAGACCCTTCACAGTCCGGCTTCCGCCCCCTACACTCGACAGAAACTGCACTCATCAAAGTGACCAACGACCTTCTGACAGCAAAATGTAACGGTGACCACTCTCTGCTCATTCTTCTCGATCTTTTTGCAGCTGTTGACCACCCTCTCTTACTCTCTAGGCTCCAGTCACTAGGCATTAAGGACACTGCTCTCTCCTGGTTCTCTTGCTATCTTTCTGACCGCTCCTTCAGTGTTCTATTCTCTGGCTCCACTTCGTCTCCTCTTCCTCTCACTGTCGGAGTACCTCAGGGCTCAGTCTTTGGCCCCCTTCTCTTCTCTCTCTACACGGCCCCAATTGGACAGACCATCAGCAGATTTGGCTTTCAGTACCATCTTTATGCCGACGACACACAACTATACACGTCATCCCCTGACCTTACTCCCGCTGTACTACAGAACACCAGTGACTGTCTGTCCGCAGTCTCCGACATCATGTCCGCTCTTTATCTGAAACTCAACCTCTCCAAAACTGAACTTCTTCTGCTCCCACCATCTACTAACCTCCCTAAACCTGACGTTTCCCTCTCCGTGGGTGGCATCATAATAACACCCCGGCAGCAGGCGCGCTGTCTGGGTGTTACGTTTGACTCCGATCTCTCCTTCACATCCCATATACAATCTCTTGCCTGCTCGTGCCGCTTACACCTAAAGAACATCTCTAGAATCCACCCTTTTCTCACTATGGAAACAACAAAAACCCTCACTGTCGCCCTGATCCACTCCCGCCTGGACTACTGTAACGCTCTATTAACTGGCCTCGCCCTTACTCGACTTTCCCCTCTCCAGTCTATCCTTAATGCAGCAGCCAGGGTTGTCTATCTAGCTAATCGTTACTCGGACGCGTCCGCTCTTCACCAGTCGTTACACTGGCTGCCCATTCATTATAGAATCCAATTCAAAGTACTTGTTCTCACCCACAAAGCTCTTCACAGTGCAGCACCCCCTTACATCTCCTCCCTCATTTCTGTTTATTGGCATATCCAACCTCTGAGCTCTGCAAATGACTTTCGACTAACCTCTGCACTAATCCGTACCTCCCACTCCCGACTCCAACACTTCTCCCGTGCTGCGCCAATCCTCTGGAATGCTCTACCCCAAGATGCAAATCACGGGGGAACATAAAAACTACTTGCAAATGTTGTCTGCGTAAAAAGGTATATTAACATAAACCTTTTAAAGGGAACCTGTCAGCTGATACATACTGCACAAACTGTGGGCATGTATCAGCCACTGGCTGTAGTATCCCAGCCATGCATGCTTGTTTGTGAAACACTGCAGTATTTCAGAGATAAACATGCCTTTAATAGCTTCTCCTTGCCCACTGACAGTGACTGACAAGTCTCTGTCTGTGTCCGCATATAGCCAGAGACTTGCCAGTCAGTGTCAACTGGCAGGGAGAAGCTGCCAGGGAGCTGCGTGTACGACTAGTGCACGGTGCTGCTCGCTCCTCATCAGCTATTAAAAGCATGTATATCTCTGAAATGCTGCAGCATTTCCCTGACAAACGTGCTTGACAGGGATACTACAGCCATTGACAGATAGATGCTGCCCGCATTTTGGGCAGCATGTATCAGCTGACAAGTTCCCTTTAATTCATTTACTAAAATTCATTTACTAATATTTTGCTTACATTTAGTAGAAAGTTAGCTTAAGTGTTGATCACTCCCAGTCACAATCATATATAATGTATCCCTAAGGATAGCCTTATTCTTTTAATTTTTGCTTCTTTAATTGACTGTAAACATATAACCGTCTTAATAATTTGATACCTTTATCTATATTTGCACCCATTTTACAATCCTTCATTTTTTTCCTGTTTCAGTTTTAAATAGCAAGGGTACATCAGGGGACATTAAAATGGGTCTATTATTCATTGCAGGTTATCACAACTCGATATGGGAGCACAGCACAGTGGATATTGGCATCCTGATATATGGAATACACTATATCAGCCAGGAACAGATGACAGCTCATTGCAACTGCAAGTGATCAACAATTAGGCCATGTGCACACGTTCAGTATTTTTCGCGTTTTTTCGCTATAAAAACGTGATAAAAACGCGAAAAAAACGCTTACATATGCCTCCCATTATTTTAAGTGTATTCCGCATTTCTTGTGCAAATGTTGCATTTTTTTTCCGCGAAAAAATCACATCGCGGAAAAAAAAGCAACATGTTCATTAAATATGCGGAATTGCGGGGATTCCGCACACCTAGGAGTGCATTGATCTGCTTACTTCCCGCACGGGGCTGTGCACACCATGCGGGAAGTAAGCGGATCATGTGCGGTTGGTACCCAGGGTGGAGGAGAGGAGACTCTCCTCCACGGACTGGGCACCATATAATTGGTCAAAAAAAAAGAATTAAAATAAAAAATAGTCATATACTCACCTTCGGAGTGTTCCCGCCTCTCTGCGCTGCATGCTGCCGCTTCCGTTCCTATAGATGGTGTGGTGAAGGACCTGCGATGACGTCGCTGTCTTGTGATTGGTCGCGTGACCGCTCATGTGACCGCTCACGTGACCGCGACGTCATCGAAGGTCCTGCACACACACACCATCTATAGGAACGGACGCCGCTGAGGAGATCGGCTGTCTGCAGAGGGTGAGTATAACCATTTTTTAATTATTTTTAACATGATATCTTTTTACTATTGATGCTGCATAAGCAGCATCTATAGTAAAAAGTTGGTCACACTTGTCAAACAGTATGTTTGACAAGTGTGACCAACCTGTCAGTCACTTTTCCAAGCGATGCTACAGATCGCTTGGAAAACATTAGCATTCTGCAAGCTAATTACGCTTGCAAAATGCTAAAAAAAAGCGAAAAAACCTGGAAAGAAACGCAAAAAAAAAAAATGCGGATTTCTTGCAGAAAATTTCCGGTTTTCTTCAGGAAATTTCTGCAAGAAATCCTGACGTGCACATACCCTTAGACTTTCCTTCTACTAAAAGTAAGCTAAATATTCATCTTTTTTTTAAAGTGTGGTTTCGTTAAAGGTATCACTGTGAGTATTAGTATTGTACAAGTGGGGTTTTAGAAAATTAGGTATATCTTAGCAGGGACTATTTGCAAATGTAAGGATAGTTGAAAACTGCCAGTAAAATCACATTTGACTCTCTGGCAGCTTGAACAAATCTTGGTTTGGCAGATGCATAGTGCCTAGTACTACTATAAAAATTGGCAGAGGAGTGGAAATAGTATGTGGCTAATCTTAAGGGTTTAATGGGTATGACCTGGTTATGGAAATACCCAATGACTGCAAAGGAGTATGAAATGGTTAAGAAAAGTGTGGGGCAAATAAAGATAAAAATATAAATAAGACCCCTTCGGCACCAACAATACAGGCCGGGAAAGGCTCACCGTCTCCGAATAAGTCTGATGACTCAGCTACCCAGTGGGACTTTGATGATACCCAGGTGGAGGCACTAGCAATAAAGGTCTCTAAGATCCTCATGCCACTGTTTGACTCAAAATTTAACCAACTGCAAACCTCTATTAATTCAGTGCTCACGCAAGTTACCACCCTAACACAAAAAATAGGGGAACTGGAGAATCGTGTGGTGGACTGCGAGACCTCCACCTCGGATATCCGCTCAATCCTTACACGCCAACAAACCACCATTGATTACTTGAAGGACAAGGTCGACGACTTAGAGAACCGGAGCCGAAGGAGCAACTTGCGGTTTGTGGGCATACCCGAATCGATCAAGGGAGAGGATCTCATCACTTTGTTAACCAAGGACCTGCCTAAGGCCCTGGACTTATCCTTCCCACAAAATCCTCCTTTGATCGAAAGAGCACACCGATTGGGAGACCAGATCCCTGATGAGAAAAGGAGACCAAGACCAGCGATCGCTAAATTTCTATACTACACGGCTAAAGAGGCCATTCTTAAAGCATATAGGCAGCGGCGTTCACTTGTCGTCAGAGACTTTCAGGTCCTAATATTTCAGGACTTCTCACCAACAGTAACTGCCAGGAGAAAGCTGTTTACTCCAATCTGCAGTCAACTGGTAGAGAAGAACATCAGGTTCCAGCTGTTATTTCCGGCCAAACTCAAGGTGACAGAGAATGGCCGAACAACCGTATATACAGACCCGGATGCAGCAAAAGCGCACTTCCTTCCTCAAAATGATGCTGACTAGGAGAGTCAATTAGGATGATACTGATTCCCTGATTTGTGTTATGGCAGAACGTTACTTTGCCTGTCAATTATCCATGTTAATGTTTATATGTTTAAAGGTTTATGTCTCCCATCCTGGGAAAGTTAACCAGTTGCTTTTTTCCCACCAGCTTCAACCCACCCCCTTCCCCCTGAGGGCACACGGCTTCTTACCCTATCCGGCCTACCTTGAGGGACCTGCTCGCTGGGACAGGACCCGAAAGATCCAGAAGCAAATATTTCCGATACTCGAGATGCCCAGAGCTGGAGTAGGATGAGTACCGCATCCACACAAATTACACCAATACATGCACAACCACATACATTTATTTCTTGGAACGTGGCGGGATTGAACTCCCCAGTGAAGCGCAGGCGTGTTCTAACCCATTTGAATAGATTTAAACCCGATGTTGTTTTCCTTCAGGAAACCCACTGGAAGCAGGGAGACGATAATTCTCTACGAGCTCCTTGGATTCAAAAGTGCTACACGGCCACACATACCACTAAATCAAGGGGCGTGGCCATTCTACTGGGGACTTCATTATCTTACACGCTGCTAGAGGAACACTCTGACGCAGAGGGAAGATTTCTATATCTCCTGCTCCAGATTGGAGACACTGTTTATACACTGCTCAATATCTATGCTCCAAACAGCCCTAACAGCACTTTTTTCTCTAATCTATATCAGTTTTTATTATCTAAACGTATAGACAACCTTATTCTGGGCGGAGATTTTAATGCTGCTCTTTCCCCACATCTAGACAGGTCTTCCAACTCACCCCATGATAATCAGACTGCTCAAATTATTGTAAAAATAATGCAGCACACTGGTTTGTGCGATCCTTGGCGCGTGCTCCACACCACGGAGAAAGACTATACGTTCTATTCGCGGGTGCATGATGTGCATTCAAGAATAGATTATTTTCTACTTACTGATACCTTGTTTGAAAAGGTGGAAAACACAACAATAGAAACCATTGAGGTGTCGGATCATGCGCCAATTACATTACGGCTCTTTCTGAACCCGCCAAGATATCCCTTGAGGCATTGGAGATTTCCATCATATTTGTTTAATTCAGAGGATTTTAGGAGATTTCTTCAGACACACTGGAACAACTTCCTAGACGATAACATGTCATCTTCCTCAGACACGTCCTTATTGTGGCGCACCTCTAAGGCAGTGATGAGAGGCCATATTACTTCCTACCTGATACATCAAAAGAGGGAAAAAAGGGCAAAATACCAACTTTTGCATACGGACTTATTGACTACCCACCAGACCTATCTGACTGATCCCACAGACATACTTAAAAAACAAAATTACCTAGAAGCCAAACGACTCATTGATACTTTCACTATTACCCAAGCTACAAGAAGTATAGATTTCACAAAGAACCATTATTATAGGTGGGGCGGAAAGACGGGCAGCTTACTGGCACGCCTGACTAAGCCGTTCCACTCTAGACGCACAGTTGTACAGGTGAGACACCCAGAGAACCATCAAGTGGTCACATCAGAAAAGGACAAACAACAGGCCTTCCTGAGGTACTACACTGAATTATACAGGGAACGACCATATAGCTCACAGGACACGTGGGATCTTATATCCTCGACTGCACTACCAAAAATAACGGGAGACCAAAGGGAACAGTTGTCAGCTCCAATAACTATTGAGGAGGTGCAGTCGACGATCAAGTCCCTACACAATAACAAGTCACCAGGACCTGATGGTCTAACTGCTGAGTATTACAAGATGCTGCAGCCAGATATCACCCCCATGATGGTGGATCTACTCAATACCATATACACACAGGGGGAACAAGTGGAAGGCTTTCATGAAGCCCATACAATTCTTCTACCCAAACCAAATAAAGACCCTCTTGAGGTAGGCTCATATCGCCCGATATCCCTACTAAATGTAGACTACAAAATACTCACTAAAATCCTGGCAGATCGCTTGCAAGAGTTTTTACCAGGTTTACTCATACCCTCACAACTGGGTTTTACAAGAGGCCGCCACTCTGCCCTGGGAGTTAGGACGGCTGTGGCCGCAACAATTCTTGCTAAACAACAAAACTGTCCTCCCTTACTGCTACTCAGCCTTGATGCTGAGAAGGCATTTGACTCAATATCATGGAGCTTTCTGAGCACGGTTTTAAGGCACAGAGGCTTTGGCGATATTTTTCTTAGATTTCTACATACCATACAACATAACGCAACCACTAAACTATCCATAAATAATTTACTATCTCCTCCAATCACTTTGGAAAGGGGAGCAAGACAGGGATGCCCAATCTCACCGATACTTTTTAATCTGGCACTGGACCCTCTATTAAGGTACTTGCAGAAGTGGCCAGGTCTTCAGGGATTACAATTTGGGAATACTGAAATTAAAACGATGGCTTTCGCAGATGACCTTTTAATCTTTATGTCAAGACCTCGGGTCAATCTGGGCCCTTTGCTTTCAATAGTAGAGCAAAAGGGAGCAATAATAGGTTTCTCAATAAATGTGACAAAATCTGAAGCTCTGATGCTCACGGGACCCGCAAAACCTATGTGGACTCAAAATTACCCTATCCAGTGGAAAACCCAATCTATTACATACTTGGGTGTTCAAATTACTAGATCTCCAACAGAACTGCAGCGGACTAACCTGCAGGCATTTATCAAATCATTACAGGACGACTTAAATGCGTGGAGTAAATTCACCCTCTCTTTTATAGGTCGGGCAAACCTAATAAAAATGATCTCCTTCCCGCGGCTGCTATACCTGTTTAATGTCTTGCCGTTCTATCTAAGACCTGTAGATGAACGCAACATCAATCGACTATTCCGCAATTTCATATGGCAGGGAAAGAGACCTAGAATTGGACTGTACATCCTCCAACAGCCTAAGACTAATGGGGGAATCAATTTCCCAGATGTTAAATTATATAATTTGGCAGCCAATATGCGGATCCTTAGGGACTGGCTGAACGGTACATTCACTTATTCTTCCAATGCCGTAGAATCACCTCTGATAGGTAGTGGGTCCCTGGTAAACTTGTTACATTCCCCTTATCCCTCACTAACATCAGACCATAAAAATAACCCCTTATTCATGTCAATGTGGAGGACGTGGGTGATGGTGCGTAGGAGGCTGCATTTATCCAGTGGTGTTTCACTTGCACAATCATTTTCCAATAATCCTAATTTCCATGATGGAAAGGCACACCCCATCTTCTCTAGATGGCAGAGGGAGGGTTTACGGTCCATTGGAGACATAGTTGACATACAGACAAGGACCGTAATTTCATTTGCTCAGGCATGCACTTTGTTTGATTATATACGCGCACACCCTTTCCACTACATGCAGCTGCAAAGCTACGCACATAGTGTCATACACACTTTCAATGACGATGACTGGCAGGACAAATTACTGAACAAGTTGAATACATGCACTCAGAATAGGGGCCTGGTCTCGGAGTACTATACATTCCTTCGTCCTTTGCTACAATATGATACCGTAGGGGTGGGAATTACAAAATGGCAGGTGGATGATGTCTCCTTTACGCCATCTCTTCTCTTGCGGGCATTACAGAAAGCACTTAAATATATACCTTCTGTCTCTTATTGGGAAATGGCATTACAGATCCTACACAAGACCTATGTTTCACCAAAACGTAGTTATCTGATGGGGAATCTGGCGAGCCCGGCCTGTTCTAGATGTGGGGAACCTGAAGCGGACCACTATCATTGCTTCTGGGCTTGTCCACAAATTCAATTGTTCTGGCAGCGTATACATACCTTTGTGTTGACGCACACTTTATATAACATCACACTTACTCCAGCCTGGGCTCTCTTTGGTCATATTACAGATAATGATGTCCATGTACCATACCATGGTAAAAAATTCCTTTTTATTATCTCAGCTGCAGCTCGTAAAACAATTCTACAAAACTGGTTGGCGCCTAAAGTGCCCACATTGCGACTTTTCCTAGAGAAACTTGCTTTTCTGTTTAGAATGGACTGGATAGACGCTTCCCTTCAGAAAGAGAGACGGACTCAGACATTCTTTGACACATGGGAACCATTTATAGCGATTCTTCCGGCTCACACTAAGCAAGGAATCAGAGATTGTTTTGAGATGACTACTTGGTTCTTGGAACAGACAATAGCAGGTCGTCCGCCTTTGTGAGGATGATTCGCGGATTGGGGCATGCAAACCTGAGGATGTAGAGGTGGAAGCCGTGTGCTCTCCCCCCTTCCCCCTCCACCCCTCCCCCCACTCCCTTTTTCCCCAGATGTTCTCCTCCCCCCCCTCCCCTCCCCCCCAAGAACAGACCTTTCAAAATTAGTCATTTTGCTTATTTGTTATGTTTATGCAAATTATTTTATTTACTCACACCGTATTGCTCGAGATGTGACGTAGCATTGACTGATATGAGAATGTGCAAGTTATATCTTGTTTCAGTTTTTCCTTGACCCCCCCCCCCCCCTTTTTTGTCTACTTTTATATTTGTATTGTTAAAAAAGTTTAATAAAAACATTATTGAAAAAAAAAAAAAAAGAAAAGTGTGGGAAGAAAAGAGGGCTGAACTTGTTATAGGGGTGTTGATTAGCGCTTATATATAGGGTTTTGGCGCAAAAAAGGATAATTTTTGGCAGCCACCTTACCGGAGGAACAGAAGAGATGGCAGGTTTGGAGAAGCAGGTCCTGGTCCAGGATCTAGCAGGAGGGCCTGGGATGGTTGCAGAGCCTCCAGGCTGGAACCCAAGCGGTAGAGAGAGCGGAGAAGAGACTAGATGAGGAGAGATTTTCCAGCCGTGGCAAGCCACCGAGCATCTGAGCCCACTCCAGTGTCCTGGCATTGGAGGCGCCGGACACAGAATGATGTTGTGCATGTATGGAACACAGGACCCGATATTGCACCCAACAGGGCCACGGTGGTGTAGAAGGGTTGTCAGGCAGTGTGAGACAAGGGGAGGAAGTCAAGGCAGCATTGTCGGGACTGTTCCACCTCATCAGAAACAAAGAATTCTGCACAGAGGGCAAGCAGGTATAACATCCAGAGGTCCGAACAATCACTGCCTGCTGTGCTAGCTGGTGCATCACCAAGGATCCAGATCAGGAGTCACATGGATGGAGAGTGTCCCGTGCCACAGGCATGGTCCTCACCACAGCACACATGACACTAGTAGGGATCTAGTCTTGGTGTCACGATTCCTCCACTCAGTGAGTGACTGCTAGGCTGTTGTTGCTGAGTTGTCTGTGTTTTGATTGACAGCTTGGCTGTCCAATCTGTGACTGGGAGGTGCAGGACTTTCTCCAGGTGTTCGGTGTTCTGGAGATTGCCCAGCTACTTAAATGAGCTGTCTGCCCCTGATCCCTGCCAGATGTAGTTTGTGCTTCCTGGTGAATGTTAGCCTGTTTCGGTTGTTCTGAGTTCTGATCTTCTGCTGTGTGACCCCTGTGAACCATGATCTGACTATCCCTTTGTTTTGTCCTTTGGCTTTGATCTGCTATGTCTTGTTTTTGACAATGGACTGTGACCTGACTAATGCTTTTGTGTTTTCCCTTGGTTATCTACGCACTCTCTTGGAATTGACCCCGGAACGTCTGTCCGTGAGTAGTACACACTCATACAAGGTTTGGAAAGTGAGTGAGGGTTTCACAACCTACCTTTTATACTGAGTGGGGAGGCTTCTCCTCAGCCAGCAGGTAGTCCTCCACCTTGTGATAATTTGAGAATATCACCATTAGGACTAGTCCCATAAAAGGAGGTGGGAAAATTCTGCCTCATTCATCACTTGTCTTTTCCACCTGGGTCATCTGTTTAAGACGGAATATTGAAAGAGGAGTCAGTAGTTAAATATACGTCTTTTGATAGAGCAATTTTTCTTGCAGAGGAGCTGTTAGCGAAATCAGATATAGAGGCTGCCTTCAGATTATTGCCAATACTTCATGAGTGTTTTCATTTGCTGGGATGTTATCTTGAAGGAGAATATTTTGTGGGTATGTCTGCCGATAGGATGCTCAATCTCTTATCATTATTTTTAAATGTTTAGTTCCTTTTTTAAGTAGATTCTTAGAAGGGAGACGGGCACCTTTTCGATGACACACCTTGCCAATTTCTTGTTCGTAGGTCCAGGTGATTTTTGTCAATATTTGTTGCATACATTTAATGGTTTGATATCAGAGTTAGGTGTTCTATTGTCGGCTTTAAAAAAACAGAGGGCCCGTGCACACGTTTTGATTTTTCTGGCATTGAGATAGACACAGAAAATATGGTTTTGAGGTGGCCAGAGGAAAAAGTGGTGAGGTTAAAGGAATGTGTGGCTGAGGTTGGTGGAGCTAGGAAGGTAACACTGCATCAGCTGCAGGTATTGTTGGGTCTCATGATCTTTGCGTGTAAAGTGATGCCTATGTGTTTTTTCACAAAGATTATCGTTTGCAACTAAGAGTGTTTCTCAGCCGCCTCATATTATTTTGGTAACTCGTAAGGCTACGTTCACATTTGCGTTGTTGGGCGCAGCGTCGGCGACGTGACGCAACCAACAACGCATGTACACAACGCAGCGTTTTGCGACGCATGCGTTGTCATAAGATCTTACAGATCGGGACTTTCGGCGCAGGGAAAACGCTACAAGTAGCATCCCCTGCGCCCTGTTTTGTGCGTCTATATGACGCATGCGTCGTAAAACGCAGTACAACGCATACCGGCGCATGTCCATGCGCCCCCCATGTTAAAGATAGGGGCACATGACGCATGCGTCGGTATGCGTCGACGACGCTGCGCCCAACAACGCAAATGTGAACGTAGCCTAACATGAAGGAAGACCTGGCAGTTTGGAGGGAATTCTTACAGCTTTTTAATGGCAGGACATTGCTCCAGGATGAAGAGGTGTCTAGCGATAACCTTAGTTTGTCAATGAATGCAGCAGGAGGTGATGGTTTCGTTGCGATTTTTGGGAAGCATTGGTGCAAAGGTGAATGGCCTCTGTATTGGAAGTACACAGTTTTGGCAAAAAATTTTTACAATTTTGACCACTGTCACTTTATGAGGTTATATCTCTGGAACGCTTCAACGGATTCCACTGATTCTGAGATCGTTTTTTGATGACATATTGTACTCATATTAGTGGTAAAAGTTCTTCGATATGACTTGTGTTTATTTATGAAAAAAATGAAAATTTTGCGAAAATTTAAATTTTCAATCATTTTAATTTTTGTGCATTTAAATCAGAGAGTTGTCACACAAAATAATAAATAACATTTCCCACATGTCATCTTTACATCAGCACTATTTTGGAAACATACTTTGTTTTGTTAGGAAGTTATAACGGTTAAAAGTTGACAAGCGATAAATTGACAAAACCATATATTTTTTTTTTTTTTTAGGGACCACCTCACATTTGAAGTGACTTTGGAGGGTCAATATGACAGAAAATACTCAAAAATGCCACCATTCTAAAAAATGCACCCCTTAAGGTGTGCAAAACCACATTTAAGAAGTTTATTAAGCGTTCAAGTGCTTCACGAGAACTAAAGCAATGCAGAAAAAAAAATAACATTTCACTTTTTTCACAAAAAAATTACTTTAGACCCAAACATTTTTATTTTCACAAGGGTAGCAGGAGAAAATGGACCCAAAATTTGTTGTGCAATTTCTCCTGAGTATGCTGATACCCCGTATGTGGGGGGAAAGCCACTGTTTGGGTGCATGGCAGGGCTCAGAAAGGAGGGAGCAGCGTTTGACTTTTTGAATGCAAAATTGGCCCCCTGATGTGCTCAAACAGTGGAAACCCCCCAATTCTAACTCCAACCCAAACACAGCCCTCACCCCAACACACCCCTAATCACAACCCTATTTCCAACCCCACAACATCCTAACCCCAACATCACAACCGCAAGCCCCAGGCCTAACTCTAACCACAACCTTAACCTTAGCCCCAACCGTAACTGCAAAGAATGGAAAAAAAATCAATTTTTTTTTATTTTATTATCTTTATCTAACTAAGGGGGTGACAAGGGGGGGGTTGATTTACTATGTTTTTTTTTATTTTGATCACTGTGATAGACCCTATCACAGTGATCAAAATGAACCAATAGGAAAAATCTCATACTGTTGTCAGGTATCAGCTGGCAAATCTCAGCAGGTGCACTGTGCATGCTCCCGCCATTTTGTTCCAAGAAGATGACGCAGAGGGCCGGGGGACGGAGCAGGAGGGTCCAGGAATGGTGGACGTACCGGGGGGGGGTGCTCGGGGGATCCCATTTCTCTCTCCTCTCGTATGCAAGATCATATCAGAGGAGAGAGCAATGATTTGAATATCTGCCTTTTTTGTGGATCTGGGGACAAGCAAAATCATGTAGTTTTTTTTAAATTGTTTTATTTTGAATTAGGCTTATGTGGGTTTAAACTTTTATATTTTTTCAATATTTTTAAAAACATTTTTCACTTTTCACATTCTTCAGGGCATGAGCAGGGCTGAATCCCTGCTCTATGTAGCAGAAATGCTCGCTTGCTATAAACGCCGATCGCTGGGCAGCGCTCATAGCAATCCGGCAATGACAACCACAGCGGTCTGCTGCATACCCTGGGTTGTCATGCCAACCCATCGGCGAACCGCGGTCATGTGACATAGGCGCCGGTGAGCGGATTAGTGACTTGCTTCCAGCGTGATCACATTAAATGCTTCTGTCAGGATCGCGGTTCCACCCGCGGCGGTCAGCGCTGGAGCCCACATCAAAGGGAGAAACCTGACATGCACCGTACGTTTACTGCACATGTCGTGAAGAGGTTAAGGATTTACTGATAGAATTTTGCCGGTAAGGATGATTAAGGAATATACGATGGTGAGGAGTTGTGGTGAAGTTTTTCTTTTGCATAGAGATAATTTACCATTGACTAGATACCAGTTTTTAGCAATATTCAAAGCAGGTATTAAGGAATTAGGTCTAGTTCTGGCTGAATTTGGTAGGCACTCGTTAAGGATAGGGGTGGCTACTAAGGCAGATGCCTGCAGTATGTCAGCTAGTGAGGTTAAAGTTTTGGGTGGTTGGAATTCAACATGTTTTCAAGGATACATTCATCTGGTTTTGGTAAATAAAAGGTTCTAGGCTTTAGATAATTTTAGGATTCCTGGTTGTTTTAAATATAGGATATTTAGTGGTTTATTGATGTTTACTTTTGACTGTCGAATCCCATTCAGTCAAAAGTGTATTTTATATTAGGACACTCGTATGTTTTCTGGGCCGAAAGGAGAGCAGGCAGGCATCCTGAAGGTCTTAATTTGGGTATGCTGCAAGTGTCTGTTTTTTAGAAAGGTTTTAGGTTACGTGCACACGTTGCGGATTCCATTGCGGATTTTTGTGTGTGGATTCTGCTTAATCAGAAGGGTAAAATGACCTGCGTTTTACCTGCGGGTTTTCTGCAGATTTTGTGCAGATTTCACAAGCGTTTTTACACCTATGGATTCCTATAATGGAATAGGTGTAAAACGCTGCGGATTCTGCACAAAGAATTGACATGCTGCGGAAAATAAACCGCTGCGTTTCTGAGTAGAATTTTCCGCAGCATGTGCACAGCGGATTTGGTTTTCCATAGGTTTACATGGTACTGTACACAGCATGGAAATCTGCTGCGGATCTGCAGCCAAATCGGCAACGTGTGCACATACCCTTAGAGGTCTACGTTGGACTCAAGTGTTACCTACTATTGTCCAGTGTGGCAAATCATATGCAGGCAATGTAGTGCTTATCATTCATGCAGATGGTAACGCTCTTTGCAAAATAAAGATAGGAAATTTATCAGTACTAATGAAACAGGACTTTTCAAGGTGCAGTGAATTTTTTGACAAAGTCACGGTAGTATGGTTGGAGAGTGTGCTAAGAACAAATTGGCAGTGGGCCAGAAGCCTTCATGGAGTGGAAAGAGCTAGGAGGTTGCCGGATGTCAGGGTATCCAAACATGTTCAAGCCATGGGGGGCATAGTAGTGAGGCATAAAGAACTGGAAGATAACGCCAATTTATTGTTGAAGGATGGAGTGCATCTAAATGATATTGGGATGGATATTTTCCAGTCAGGATTACAGGATGGTTTAGAAAAGGCATTAATTCTTTCTGGTGGGGTTGGTCGGTTGACAACATAGGGTTACATTGTCCATCTCTCCATGGCGATGTCTCTTCAATTGCAAGGCCTGCTGTACAACAGTGGTTGGCCTTTGATTTAAAAGGAAAGCACGGTGATAAGAAAGGAAATGGGCATAGAATGAGTTATGCGTTGTACAGTTTGTTATAATAAAAGCTGTGGCCAACCCTTTGACCCACATGAATGTCATTTGTTTTTATGTTATACATTTTATTGGTATAAAACAGCCCGACGTTTGCTGAAAGAACGCTGGGAAAGGGGGTTAACACTCCTTGCAGTCTGAAGTAGACTCTTTAAATCTTGTAGAAAACTTGGCACTCAGGTAAATGTTGTAAGAAGATAATTTTATTTTGTGCAGGCAATCCAAAAATAAACGTTTTGGTCCTACAATGACCTTCATCAGTGAGACAGATTGCAGTGTGCACAGGGTTACAGGCAGAAACGAATGCTCAGGATATGCAGCATATGCTGTAGCAGTGTATTTTTGGATTGACTGCACAAAATAAAACTATCTTCTTACAACATTTACCTGAGTGCCAAGTTTTCTACAAGATTTACATGGGATAGGGTCCTACTTGGGAACCATCTACAGGAGTGCCGTAGTTACTTGACTCTTTAGAGAAATTTTAAAGTTTATGAAGAGCAAAAAAGATAGCAGCGTTTCTTCGAATGTCATAAATTCTACTATAATAAAACTATGATCTCATTTTAGCCTACTCACCTTTGAAGGTTGAGCTAATGTTTAGACACAACACTAGCCCTCTTTTTGCTCATGTACATTCACTAGACCTCTCCTCCTCAATGCACACTTCATCAAAATTGTTCTATCTGTGGTCTGAAATATTAGCCAATTTAGAAAAAGTGAACATAAATGGGCGCTCGGATAAGTAAAAAGTGCAAAGATTTAAACATCCGCAATACTTTAGAGCAGTGTTCCCCAACTCTAGTCCTCAAGAGTCACCAACAGGTCATGTTTTGAGGATTTCCTTAAGGTACCGTCACATTTAGCGACGCTGCAGCGATCTAGACAACGATGCCGATCGCTGCAGCATCGCTGTTTCGTCGTTGTGTGGTCGCTGGAGAGCTGTCACACAGACAGCTCTCCAGCGACCAACGATGCCGGTCCCCGGGTAACCAGGGTAAACATCAGGTTACTAAGCGCAGGGCCGCGCTTAGTAACCCGATGTTTACCCTGGTTACCAGTGCTAATGTAAAAAAAACCAAACACTACATACTTACATTCCGGTGTCTGTCCCCCGGCACTGTGCTTTCCTGCACTGACTGTGAGCGCCGGCCGGAAAGCACAGCGGTGACGTCACCGCTGTAATCTGCTTTACGGCTGGCCGGCGCTGACAGTGCAGGAAAGCACAGCGCCGGGGGACAGACACCGGAATGTAAGTATGTAGTGTTTGTTTTTTTTTACATTTACACTGGTAACCAGGGTAAACATTGGGTTACTAAGCGCGGCCCTGCGCTTAGTAACCCGATATTTACCCTGGTTACCAGTGAAGACATCGCTGAATCGGCGTCACACACACCGATTCAGCGATGTCTGCGGGAGTCCAGCGACGAAATAAAGTTCTGGATTTTCTGCTCCGACCAACGATGGCACAGCAGGATCCTGATCGCTGCTGCGTGTCAAACTCAACGATATCGCTAGCCAAGACGCTGCAACGTCACAGATCGCTAGCGATATCGTTCAGTGTGAAGGTACCTTTAGTATTACCCAGGTGATGGAATTCTTGCCTGTCCTCGTGATGCAATTATCACCTGGGCAAAACTAAGGAAATCCTGAAAACATGACCCGTTGGTGGCTCTTGAGGACTGGAGTTGGGGAACATTGATATAGAGAGTTGGATTTCTCTACTTTAAAAAAAAAAACAAAAAAAACTGTGTGACCATGGACACTTGTCAATGAATTTTTGTGTAATTTGCTTGAGCACCTAAATATCTGCCCAATGTGATGCTGACTCAGGATTGTCGAGGTGTCCGAGGTCAAAAGCCAGAAGGGTATGCCATAAACACAGGGAAGAGTCAGGTCATGGCTCGAGTACAATACCAGAAGGATAGCGGATCAGAGCAAAGGAGTTAAACAGACGAAGGGTTAGAATGAGGTCCAAGGTCAGGCAGCGATATATCAATGAGTAAAATACAGAATACAAAGGAACAAACCACACTTAAGGTACTGTCACACTCAGCAACTTTGCAATGAGAACGACAACAATCCGTGAGGTTGCAGCGTCCTGGATAGCGATCTCGTTGTGTTTGACACTCAGCAGCGATCTGGATCCCGCTGTGATGTCGCTGGTCGAAGCTAGAAGTCCAGAACTATTTCGTCGTCTGGTCGGCGTGTATCGTCATGTTTGACATCAAAAGCAACTATGTCAGCAATGTTTTACATGGAGCTAACGAGAACGATAAGTGAGTCGCCGTTACATCACTGGATCGCTCCTGCATCGTTCTGGAGCTGCTGTGTTTGACATCTCTACAGCGACCTAAACAGCGACGCTGCAGCGATCGGCTCGTTGTCTATATCGCTGCAGCGTCGCTGAGTGTGACGGTACCTTTAGTCAAAGCTACGGCTGACAACTATCTGGAACTGCCAGCTCAGTTAAATAGCTGAGCAATTAAGGAAACTCAGCACCTGAGGAGAGCTCAGCAACTCCCAGTCTCAGATTGGACGGCCCAGCTGTCAATCAAAAAATAGACCTCTCAGCATGCCCCTGCGCCAGGCTAGACCACTGAGCAGTCAATCACTGCATAGACAGCTCAGCGCTGAGAGGTGGGATAGTTACACCCAAGTTGAAGAGTTTTATCTTGTATAGTTTTACTATTAGAAGTGCCCCAGGAGCATATCATATTATCTGTCCATTTTAGCATTCCAGGATATTCAGTCAACCCCCAAAAAATGTCTCTTGGTTATAAATTTCTGTATATTGTATGAATTAATATTTTTTTAGAACTGCTAGTAACATTTTCCAAGTGTTTGCTGTTTGTGTAGGATTCTTGTAGTTACTACCCATATACAAATTACACGTTTTCTTGTGTCTCTAGTTGATTACTAAAACAGGAAACAAATTCAGTAAACATCTTGGTTTGTCAGAAGTTTTAAAAGGAAAGCTCAGTCAGCAAACAAAACAATAGCCTTTAGGGTTAACAGGAAAAAGCACCACCCCATCGCCCCATACAGAGATGCCGGAATCCACATGTGTCCTTGGTGTGACGCAAAGAGCAAGTGCTTAGCTCCAATCCGGCAGCCCTGAGGCGGATATAGTGTGAGTCAACGGGCCATCTTCCCAGGAGACTTGTTTGGTTTCGAGCTGTAGATTGCTAACGGTCTCCTTGCCAACGCCAGATAGAACAGCAGTGAATCGCATGTCATTTGGACAAATGTGAAGGAAATAATCACTTGGCAGGACCCTGAATAGATGTTAGCAAAGAACAAGTCCTTGATTGCTGAGGCTACTTTCACACTAGCGTTAACTGCAATACGTCGCAAATGCGTCGTTTTTGCGAAACGCCGCATCCAGCAAAAGTTTTTGCTGGATACGTTGTTTCGTCATAGAGTAACATTAGCGACGCATTTGCGACGCATTTGCGACGCATTTCCAAACGGTGAATGCGTTTGGCGGCGTTTGGGCGTATGGTAGCGGTCCGTCGGGAAAACAAAACGCTACATGTAACGTTTTTTGCTCCCGACGGTCCGCTTTTTCCGACTGCGCATGCGCAGTCGGAACTCCGCCCCCACCTCCCCGCACATCCCCGCACCTCACAATGGGGCAGCGGATGCGTGGAAAATATGCATCCGCTGCCCCCGTTGTGCGGCGGAGACCACACTAGCGTCGGGAACGTCGGCCCGACGCGCAGCGACGGGTTGTTCCCGACGCTAGTGTGAAAGTAGCCTTATCCTTCAGATCCCAGAAAAGTCACACTCATTCATTCACCATCTATGGAAACACTTAGGTCCGTTTTGCAAAGGTCCGTTTTTCTCACATACGAGAAAAACGGACCAATTGTTTTGAACAAAGTTTGGTCCGAGTACCATCACTGTTTCATGTACAAAAAAAGTTTTTCCACCTCCTGCTTTCTGATACTGCACTTGGATGCCATCATGGACTAAGATTCTTTTCATGGAGCCATAGACCGTGCCAATTTTGATCCGACCCTTGGATAAAAATCGAACATCCCTTTGCGATTTTTCCACATTACTTACTTACTTCTACATGCTAGCTGTGTCTCCTACATGGCATGTTGAAGAAGTTACTCTGGTGAGATGAAACCAAATTACTTTTTGGGCTAAATGCAAAACGCTATGTGTGACAGAATACGAACACTGCGCATTATCCTGAAAACACCAACCCCACCAACAAATAAAACACCAACCCCACCAACAAATATGGTGGTGGGAGCTTTTGTTCAGATAGAAAAGGAAAGCTATTTGGAGTTGATGGGAATATATATGGACCTAAATACAGGGCAATCCTGGATTAAAACCTGTTAAGAGGTTTCAAAAGATTTGAGACTGGGGTGTACGTTCCTCTTGCAGCAGGACAAGGACAGTAAACATACTGCCAGAGCTACAATTAAAGGGAACCTGTCACCCCCAAAATCGAAGGTGAGCTAAGCCCACTAGCATCAGGGGCTTATCTACAGCATTCTGGAATGCTGTAGATAAGCCCCCGATGTATCCTGAAAGATGAGAAAAAGAGGTTAGATTATACTCACCCAGGGGCGGTCCTGCTGCAGTCCAATCTGATAGGCGTCGCGGTCCGGGGCCTCCCATTGTCTTACGATGACGTCTTCTTTTAGTCACGCTGCGGCTCCGGTACAGGCGTACTCTGTCTGCCCTGTTGAGGGCAGAGCAAAGTATGCAGTGCGCAGGCGCCGGGAAAGGTCAGAGAGGCCCGGCGCCTGCGCACTGCAGTACTTTGCTCTGCCCTCAACAGGACAAAGTACGCCTGCGCTGGAGTCGCAGCGTGAATACAAGACATCATCGTAAGAAGATGGGAGGCCCCGGACCGGACAGCGACGCCCATCGTACCGGGACCGCCCCTGGGTGAGTATAATCTAACCTCTTTTTCTCATCTTTCAGGATACATCGGGAGCTTATCTACAGAATTCCAGAATGCTGTAGATAAGCCCCTGATGCTGGTGGGCTTAGCTCACCTTCAATTTTGGGGTTGACATGTTCCCTTTAAATGATTTACAAAGTATATCCATGTGTGTGAATGGCTAAGTCACAGTCCAGACTTAAATCTCATTGAGAATCTATGGCAAGAATTGAAAATTGCTGTTCAGACATCTCCATCCAATACTGATACTTGATTCCATCGGTAAATAACTGCTAAAAATTTTGACCCTTTCTCCTTTTCAGAAAAAAAAAATACAACATTTTTTGCTTGGAAATTCAGAGACATGTTGTCAGATGTTTATTGCATAAATGAACAATTTACATTTTTCTAAAAAATATACCTATAAAGAGAAAAATCAGACAAACTGAACATTTTGCAGTGGTCTCTTAATTTTTGTCAGAGCTGTATTTGAAGCCTATGGCTTCTGTCGGAAGCATATCTCAATCCAGATTTTGGAGGATTCAGTCACAAGTGTGCCTTAGAAAAACACAGCGGCATCCCACAATGTGTATTTCTGTATAAGGTTTTGTGTGTGCAAACAGATGTCTACTTGTCCTGTGCTATCATTTCATTATTTGCTGTGGGACTCCATGACTGCTTTTAATCGTCCATCCCAACAAGATGTAGTATTTCGTTGCAGAAATAAGAGATTTGCTGTAAAGGATGAAATCCTCACTAAAAGCCCCAAAACCCACATAAAAAAAATCATAGTGCCAAATTCAAATACACAACGCAGGTACATTTAGCAGCAGATTATCTCCTTGTGCATGAGACTTCTTTAAATCACAACTTATTTGCGTGTATTGTAATATGCAGTGGATTTTTCAGCGAAAACTTTGCAGCATATCGGTCTCATATAATTGGCAATGGGCTCTGTCACAGCTTCTGGCGATTGTGTCCCACAATCCACTGCGGCCGGAAGGCCACGAACTGCGCCTCCACAAGTGACCGCTATACCGTCGGCTCATCTCCCGCTGCAGGGAGGTCAGCGGCGACGCAGCCGGGAGATGAGCGGCGCCAGCTGCTCATCTCCCGGATGCTCGCATCGGAACTACGACGACCGCCATATTGGAACACCCAAGTTATGGGTATTCCGATGTGGCGGCCGGGATTCATTTCTCCCTCCAAGCAGCGTGGCAACGCTCATTGGCTGATGTCACACTATTGATTACCATACAGGTTAGATAATGTAAAGTACAGCTTTTATGGTAGAAGGATATATGAAAGAGGTAATGGTGTATGGCATATTTTGTCTATAGGATGAAGACATGTACATTATGTAATGAGTGTATATGCAAATGCACAATTCACAAAAGAAGTCAAGGCATTCCCAGGTTAGGAATTGCAAAACAAAAAAAAAATCCAAAGATGCTTAAACTTTCTAAATTTCAACTTTCTTTGGGTTATTTATAAGATGAATTTGTGTTTAAATACCCAGAATGCCAGAATGCTTGAATTCAACAATCAAGGGGTGAGACAGGTTATGAAGGACAGGCAATTCATTGTGAGTGTGTCAATCTGTACAAGCTGCTCTTTCCCCTGGGGTGGGATCCTGGGTAGAACGGCTGCTAATTGAAATGTGTTGGTGGCTGTTTCACGTCTCAGCTCCTGTTTCAGGGCAATTTCAAACCGCAGGGCTGATTGCTGGTTTCACATAGCATAGAGAAAAAAAAAATCAATTGCAAATGCTGAGAGCATTAACCCATCCCTGCCAAGGATCGTTAACTTGTCCTAGCTCTAAGCATCCAATCATTAACCTCTAGACCAACCTGAACATATCACTTCCAAACAAATACAGTATTTAACAGTTTATGGGAATTATCAAACCACTTTCAGGCAGGTTCTATAACATTTCTCTTGAGGATGCCAGCTGTCTCGGAGCCAGTGCCTCATATACTTCAAGAGGATATATATATATAAGAAAATAAAAATTTACACTTATTATTATTCAGAATTAGACCTCATCCTCTCAACAATCTTACAGCTTTGTGTTATAAGACGCCATTATTAAGCACCCATGGAGACGCATGAGAACCCAATATACCCTTTTGTATGCCTCTACATTTTTTTGCAGTGCTATGCAGATTTTTTTTTCTGCCAGATGACATTTGAATCTAATAAGAAAAATCATTGCGGGCCCCATGACATTCCATATTAGCATAATAGGGAGATATTCTCCCCTATAAACAGTGGAGGGAATTTATCCAAGGCTATACACCACTTTTATGACATACACCTTAATTACAAATTGTGAGCAAATTGTGAGGAGCTGGCCACAGACTTTTTGCAGCATGGAGAACTGGTACATCGATCTTATTGTTGTTGTTTTTATTACAGATTTGCTTGCTCATTAGTTTAAGTGCACTAACTTCAGCTAGAAAGTGTTCAGCTTCAGAAATCAATGTTTCCATTCAGTAACAGTAAGCAGAGGAAGATGTGGCGGCTGGATCTCATATATAGATAAGGTCTACATTATAATTTCTGCACTGCATCTGTTGGGGGCATGTATGTCTTTGTTCCTCTCTGCAGGGGGCATCTGTAATACAGAACCCTGCAAACAGGAACATTCTTCAATCTTTGAGCTAAAAGTACCGTAAATGTTTAAAGGGGATGGTGTGAACACTTCTGCCCATCCAGGGGGCTGATCCCAGGAGAGGGAGAACAATAAGTGACATGTTTAGTGGGAGAGTTGGTGCAGTGACATCGAGGGGAGAGGATCTTTTGCTGAGGTCCTGGTGCCCAGGTATGGATGGCCTATGGAGATTGGAGATGGTTTGCCGGCTAGAGCTTGATACATGTACTACGGCCGTGATATCTATAGTCTAGATGCGAGGAACTATCTTAAGGACTGCTGTTACCAGCTGGAGCTTGATACATTTGGGATATCTATTGTCTAGATGTGAGGAACTATCTTAACCTCTTTACCCCCAAGGGTGATTTGCACGTTAATGACCGGGCCAATTTTTACAATTCTGACCACTGTCCGTTTATGAGGTTATAACTCTGGAACGCTTCAACGGATCCTGATGATTCTGACATTGTCTTCTCGTGACATATTGTACTTCATGATAGTGGTAAAATTTATTTGATATTACCTGCGTTTATTTATTTAAAAAAAATGGAAATATGGTGAAAATTTTGAAAATTTTGCAATTTTCCAACTTTGAATTTTTATGCCCTTAAATCACAGAGATATGTAACACAAAATACGTAACTGTCAGGACTCTGAACATTTTTTACCTTTTGTGCATTACTGCCCTTTTCCAAGATGGCGTCTTTGGTCTCATGTGCACTGTGTCTTCCTGCTATAAAACTCCACCCCAGCCTTCAGTCTGTGCTAGAGTATTCTGCCTTGCATCCAGCTCCTGACCTCTAATTACTCCCTGGCTATATACCTGCTCCTGTGAACCTGTGTGGTGATCCTGCTACTCTGCTGAGTTCCTGCTGCATACACCAGTTTCCAGTAATCCTCCTTCATCTGCTGCTCCTGTTTACTTCCACCTGCATTTGCTGGACATGTAAGCTGTTTCTGCTCTGCAAAAACCTGAGACTATTAACCAGGCCTCCCTAGTTGAGCTAAGATATGATTTGAACTGCCTTATAAGCTTATCTATATGTGTTTGGACTAAGACAAGGATTTATTCGTGTCAAGTATCCTCAAGAATAACTGTGCATCATAGACTTTCTGCTTGATTGCATTTTCCTCTGAAGTTTCCTATAGACTGCTAAGCTGCGTTTAATATTTACACCAAGTGTTGTGGACTTGAGTTTCTCTCTGCACCTGTTTGAATCACCGTGTGATAATATAGACTTTACCACTTATAAAACTGTGTCCTGTAGTTGTCTTGTTCCACGCAAAGAGTCTCCTGAGTTATTCCCTATAGGTATTACAGGATACTCTAGCCTAAAAAAAAAAGGAGACTGCTGGAACAATGACTGCAGAAGGCAGATTAGAGCAGGTGTTTTCCATAATTAGATCACTGCAGAAAGATGTGGAAGGTCTGCAAAAGAAGTTTGGAAGCTTTGAACACAATCAACAAGTGTTTGGACAGACTTTGCAGGACTTAAGCACCCGCATGGCAGCCCAGGCAGCTGCACAAGTGACTTTACCCTCTGGGCAACCGACACCAGCTAGCCCACCTAAGTTGCCCCCATTCAGATTTAATGGTGATCGCGACAAATTTCGTGGCTTTGTGAATCAATGTATGCTATATTTTGATGTGCATACTGACCGTTTTCCTACTGATAGATCCAAAGTATTGTGTGTAATAATGCTACTGACCTCACGAGCGCTCGCCTGGGCAAATCTGATGATTGAGTCCCGTGACTCACGGTTAAATAACTTGGATGATTTCTTGGCCGCTATGGCATTAATGTTTGATGACCCTAATCGCCGTGCAACCGCTGAATCTGCTTTGTTGTCTTTACGCCAGGCTAAACGTTCTGTTATTGAGTATGCCACTGAATTCAGGAGATTAGCGGTAGATACCAATTGGGACAGTTATGCACAATTGCCTATTTTTAAAAGGGGTCTGTCTAGTATTATAAAAGATGAACTAGCTCGCTCTGAGTCACCACAAGAGCTAGAGACATTTATACAGCATTGTGTGCGCATAGACATTCGCCTTACTGAGCGTAGGCAGGAGAAATTTGCTGCATATAACCGTATTTCTAACTTTTCCCTTCCTTCCAAAGAGCCTGCAGGTAAAACATCTCGGGAGGTGGAGGAGGTGCCCATGCAAATGGTATTGAAATTCAGCAAAGAGCCTCTCCAATTACCATGGAAACAGTGGATGGGTCACCTTTAATCTCTGGGCCTGTGGATCAGGAGACCGTACCCCTTGAAATTTTGTTGGAGCCTAATCATCAGGAGCAACTTTCTTTCTTGCTAATTTCTTCTCCTCATTTTCCCGTGATTTTAGGCATTCCTTGGTTGCGTTCTCAGAACCAATTATCAACTGGGAGACCAAGGAGATTATCTTTCCAACAAGGAACAACTCAGCATTAACAGAAGCTGTCCCTGAGTCCACGGCTACGGAACCACATGTACAGGTATTTTCTTTACCTCCAGCATATAAAGAGTTCTCTGACATCTGTGAGAAGAAGAATGCAGATCAGCTTCCTACACACAGGCATTATGACTGTCCCATTGAGCTGCTTCCTGGGGCAGCTATTCCCTTTGGTAACATATACCCTTTGGCGGCACCTGAGCTTCAAGCCTTAAAGGAGTATATTGATGAAAATCTGGCCAAAGGCTTCATATGTCCTTCTTCCTCACCAGCAGGGGCACCTATATTTTTTGTAAAAAAGAAGGATGGGACCCTGAGACCCTGTGTTGACTATCGAGAACTCATTAAGGTAACCGTACGAAATCGTTACCCTTTGCCTGATTCCCGAATTACTGGAAAGAGTCCGCCATGCTATGGTGTTCTCTAAACTGGATCTTCGTGGGGGTTATAATTTGGTGCGTATTCGTCCAGGGGATGAGTGGAAGACAGCATTCCGATGCCGGTATGGACACTTTGAATATCTCGTGATGCCCTTCAGGCTTTGTAATGCCCCTGCAACGTTTCAACACCTTGCTAATGACATTTTCAGAGATTTGTTGGACCAGTTTGTGGTGATCTATTTGGACGATATTCTAATCTTTTCTGACTCTCTACAGGAACATGAAGAACATGTCAAAGCTGTTTTAAGACGTCTGAAAGAGAACCATCTGTATATCAAGCCGGAGAAATGCGAGTTCCATCATTCTGAGATACAGTTCTTAGGTTATATCATCTCTCCCCAGGGGCTGAACATGGAATCTGGTAAGATTCAGGCTATCCTTGACTGGCCGGTACCCAAGAACATTAAGGAGGTCCAACATTTTATTGGTTTTGCAAATTTCTACAGATGCTTCATTCGAAATTTTTCTGATATTGTCCGTCCCATTACTTCCTTGACAAAGAAGGAAAAGCCCTTTAAGTGGTCATCCTTTAAGTGGTCATCACAGGCTTAATAAGCTTTTGATCGGCTTAAGATCTGTTTCACATCAGCTCCGCTGTTCATACACCCAGATCCAACACTTTCATTCATTGTGGAGGTGGACGCTTCTGATAATGCTTTGGGGGCTATTCTCTCCCAAAGAACTGGAGAGAAGAGTCTGCTACATCCTTGTGCTTTCTTTTCCCGTAGACTAACCTCAGCAGAGAAGAATTACGATGTAGGAGACAAGGAATTGCTGGCTATTATTGCGGCTTTCAAAGAATGGAGGCATCATCTGCAAGGAGCTGCACAACAGATCATAGTGCTAACTGACCATCGCAATTTAGAGTTCCTTAGATCCGCTAGATGTCTTTCTCCTCGTCAGGCTCATTGGAACTTATTTTTAAATCAATTTAACTTTGTTATCTCGTACCGTCCAGGTTCTCGTTATGGGAAGGCTGATGCTTTATCCCGAATCCATGCTGCGGATTCTGTACCTGGAGCCCCGTCCAAGACCATTCTATCTGATGCCAATTTCATCGGAGTTATCCACGATCAGGACTTGTGGAAGGAGTGCAGGGAGGCCTTTGACGGTGATGTATTTCTGGCCAACCCACCTGTGGATATTAATCTTGTCTTTAAGGGTGGCATGTGGTTCAGAAATCGACGTATCCACGTCCCTGAGGTCGTCTGTCTGCAGATCGTCAAGTTGGTACATGACTCCAAGTTGGCTGGTCACAGGGGGGTACAGAAGACACAAGAGTTCCTGAGCCGATTCTTCTGGTGGCCAACTTGCCTGAAGGATACCAAGGACTATGTTCTCTCTTGCGAGGTATGTGCCCGTTACAAGACTCCTCATGTGGCACCTACGGGTCTTCTACAACCATTACCTGTTCCGTCCCGCCCTTGGGGGTCTATATCAATGGACTTTATTGTGGAGCTGCCTACATCGGGGGGCATGAATACAATCATGGTCGTAGTTGATCGCCTGACTAAAGCTGCTCATTTTGTTCCATGCACCGGCCTCCTCTCAGCTAAAGATACAGTGAACTTGGTTACACAGAATGTCTTTCAGTTGCATGGGGTTCCGGATGAGATCATCTCTGACCGTGGAGTACAGTTCACTTCAAGATTCTGGAAGGGGTTTTGCTCTGCACTTAATATTGATGTCTGTCTCTCTTCCGCTTACCATCCCCAGACAAATGGTCAGACTGAGCGTACCAACCAGACGCTGGAGCAATACCTAAGATGCTATGTCAGCCATCTCCAGGATGATTGGTTGGAGTTGCTGCCGTTAGCCGAATTTTCATATAATAATTCTCAGAGCGCCTCCACTAAATTTACACCTTTCTTTGCCAATCTGGGTTATCATCCGTGTATTTTACCTAGGTCTCAAATTAATTCACCGGTTCCGGCAGTGGAGGAAAGGCTGACTGCGATGAGACAAAATCTGGAGGTTCTGAAGGAATCCCTGACCACAGCTCAAGAACGTTGTAAGAGATCGGCTGATAGATTCCGTAAACCTGCACCCATGTTCAAGGTAGGAGATTCCGTGTGGTTAACAACTAAGAATCTGAAGTTAAACGTTCCTTCACAAAAACTTGGACAGAAATTCATTGGCCCTTTCAAGATCAACGGTATTGTGAGCTCTGTGGCCTGCCGGCTGAAGCTGTCTAGGACTATGAAGGTACACCCAGTTTTTCATGTATCTTTACTAAAGCCTGTATCTCCTAATACCTTCCAGGGACGTGTTGTGTCACCTCCGCAGCCTGTGGTAATTGATGGGCAAGAACAATTTGTGGTGGAGGAAATTATTGATTCCAGGATTCGCAGGAATCGGCTCCAATATCTGATAAGATATCCCCCTGAGGAAGACTCTTGGGAACCTGTGGAAAACATCAATGCCCAACAGAAGATTTCTCGTTTTCATCAGAGGTTCTGAGAAACCAGGTCCAGGATCGTCCTGAGGCCGCTTCTAAGGAGGGAGTAATGTCAGGACTCTGAACATTTTTTACCTTTTGTGCATTACTGCCCTTTTCCAAGATGGCGTCTTTGGTCTCATGTGCACTGTGTCTTCCTGCTATAAAACTCCACCCCAGCCTTCAGTCTGTGCTAGAGTATTCTGCCTTGCATCCAGCTCCTGACCTCTGACTACTCCCTGGCTATATACCTGCTCCTGTGAACCTGTGTGGTGATCCTGCTACTCTGCTGAGTTCCTGCTGCATACACCAGTTTCCAGTAATCCTCCTTCATCTGCTGCTCGTGTTTACTTCCATCTGCATTTGCTGGACATGTAAGCTGTTTCTGCTCTGCAAAAACCTGAGACTATTAACCAGGCCTCCCTGGTTGAGCTAAGATATGATTTGAACTGCCTTATAAGCTTATCTAGCACGATGGCGCAGTGGATAGCACAGCAGCCTTGCAGCGCTGGAGTCCTGGGTTCAAGCCCCACTAAGGACAACATCTGCAAAGAGTTTGTATGTTCTCTCCGTGTTTGCGTGGGTTTCCTCCGAGTACTCCGGTTTCCTCCCACATTCCAAAGACATACTGATAGGAAATTTAGATTGTGAGCCCCAACAGGGACAGTGATAATAATGTGTGTGCAAAACTGTAAAGCGCTGCGGAATATGTTAGCGCTATATAAAAATAAATATTATTATCTATCTGTGTTTGGACTGACAAGGATTTATTCGTGTCAAGTATCCTCAAGAATAACTGTGCTTATAGACTTTCTGCTTGATTGCATTTTCCTCTGAAGTTTCCTATAGACTGCTAAGCTGCGTTTATTATTTGCACCAAGTGTTGTGGACTTGAGTTTCTCTCTGCACCTGTTTGAATCACCGTGTGATAATATAGACATTACCACTTATAAAACTGTGTCCTTTAGTTGTCTTGTTCCACGCAAAGAGTCTCCTGATTTATCCCCTATAAGTATTACAGTAACATTTCCCACATGTTTACTTTACATCAGCACAATTTTGGAGCCAAAATTTTTTTTTTCGTTAGGGAGTTATAAGGGTTAAAAGTTGACCAGCAATTTCATTTACGGTAACTTTTTTTCACAAAACATTTACTTCAGCTCCAATTTGTTTTATTTTTACCAAGGGAAACAGGAGAAAATGGACCCCAAAAGTTGTTGTAGAATTTGTACGCCGATACCCCATATATGGGGGTAAACCACTGTTTGGGCGCATGGAAGAGCTCGGAAGGGAAGGAGCGCCGTTTGACATTTCAATGCAAAATTGACTGGAATTGAGATGGGACGCCATGTTGCGCTTGGAGAGCCCCTGATGTGCCTAAACATTGAAACCCCCCACAAGTGACACTATTTTGGAAAGTAGACCCCCTAAGGAACTTATCTAGGTGTGTGGTGAGCACTTTGATCCACCAAGTGCTTCACAGAAGTTTATAATGTAGAGTCGTAAAAATAAAAAATCATATTTTTTCACAAAAATGATCTTTTCGCCCCCAATTTTTTATTTTCCCAAGGGTAATAGAAGAATCTGGACCCCAAAAGTTGTTGTGCAATTTGTCCTGAGTACGCTGATACCCCATATGTGGGGGTAAACCACTGTTTGGAGCATGGCAGAGCTCGGAAGGGAAGGAGCACCATTTGACTTTTCAATGCAAAATTGACTGGAATTGAGATGGGACACCATGTCGCGTTAGGAGAGCCCCTGATGTGCCTAAACATTGAAACCCCCCCACAAGTGACACCATTTTGGAAAGTAGACCCCCTAAAGAACTTATCTAGATGTGTTGTGAGAACTTTGCACCCCCAAGTGTTTCACTACAGTTTATAACGCAGAGCCGTGAAAATAAAAAATCTTTTTTTTCCACAAATTTTTTACCCCCAGTTTTGTATTTTCCTAAGGGTAACAGGAGAAATTGGACCCCAAAAGTTGTTGTCCAATTTGTCCTGAGTACGCTGATACCCCATATGTGGGGGGGGGGGACACCACCGTTTGGGCGCATGGCAGAGCTCGTAAGGGAAGGAGCGCCGTTTGGAATGCAGACTTAGATGGATTGGTCTGCAGGCTCACGTTGCATTTGCAGAGCCCCTGATGTACCTAAACAGTAGAAACTCCCCACAAGTGACCCCATATTGGAAACTAGACTCCCCAAGGAACTTATCTAGATGTGTTGTGAGAACTTTGAAGCCCCAAGTGTTTCACTACAGTTTGTAACGCAGAGCCGTGAAAATAAAAAATCATTTTTTCCCAAGGATAACAAGAGAAATTGGACCCCAAAAGTTGTCCAATTTGTCCTGAGTACGCTGATACCCCATATGTTAGGGTTAACCCCTCTTTGGGCGCACGGGAGAGCTCGGAAGGGAAGGAGCACTGTTTTACTTTTTCAACGCATAATTGGCTGGAATTGAGATCGGACGCCATGTCGTGTTTGGAGAGCCCCTGATGTGCCTAAACAGTGGAAACCCCCAATTCTAACTGAAACCCTAATCGAAACACACCCCTAACCCTAATCCCAACCATAACCCTAACCACACCCCTAACCCTAATCCCAACCATAAATGTAATCCAAACCCTAACTTTAGCCCGAACCCTAACTTTATCCCCAACCGTATCTTTACCCCAACCCTAACCCTAATGGGAAAATGGAAATAAATACACTTTTAAAATTTTATTATTTTTTCCTAACTAAGGGGGTGATGAAGGGGGGTTTGATTTACTTTTATAGCGGGGTTTTTTTGGCGGATTTTTATAATTGGCAGCTGTCACACACTTAAAGACGCTTTTTATTGCAAAAAAGCTTTTGCGTCTCCACATTTTTGGAGAGCTATAATTTTTCCATATTTTGGTCCACAGAGTCAAGTGAGGTCTTGTTTTTTGCGGGACGAGTTGTTGTTTTTATTGGTACCATTTTCGGGCATGTGACATTTTTTGATAGCTTTTTATTCTGATTTTTGTGAGGTAGAATGAACAAAAAACCGCTATTCATGAATTTCTTTTGGGGGGTGCTTATACCGTTCCACATTTGGTAAAATTGATAAAGCAGTTTTATTCTTCGGGTCTGAACGATTACAGCGATACCTCATTTATATCTTTTTTTATGTTTTGGCGCTTTTATACGATAAAAACTATTTTATATACAAAATAATTATTTTTGCATTGCTTTATTCTGAGGACTATATATCTTTTTAATTTTTTCGTTGTTGACGCTGTATGTTGGCTTGTATTTTGCGGGACAAGATGACGTTTTCAGCGGTACCATGGTTATTTATATCCGTCTTTTTGATCGCATGTTATTCCACTTTTTGTTTGGCAGTATGATAATAAAGCGTTGTTTGTTTTTTTTTTTTTTACGGTATTCACTGAAGTGGGACAGTTTTATAGGTCGGGTTGTTACGGACGCGGCGATACTAAATATGTGTACTTTTATTGTTTTTTTTTATTTAGATATATAAATTGTTCCAATAAATACATTTCTTTATTTTTTTTTCTTTATTTAGGAATTATTATTTTTTTTACACTTGTAAATATAATTTTTTTTTTACTTTTTTATATTGACACAAGAGGGACATCACTGTATCGCTGATCTGACACTTTGCAGTGCACTGTGTCAGATCAGCGATCTGACAGGCACTGCAGGGAGGCTTCCCAGGCGCTTGAAAGCCACCTCCCTGCAGGACCCGGAAGGCCCCCTGCGGCCATTTTGGATCTGGGCCTGGGAGGAGGTAGGAGACCCTCGGAGCAATGCGATCACAGCACGGTGCTCCGAGGGTCTCAGGGAAGCACGCAGGGAGCCCCCTCCCTGCGCAATGCTTCCCTGTGCCGCCAGAACCCTGCAATCATCTTTGATCGCAGAATTCCGGGGGTTGTGCCAGGAGCAGTCCGTGACCGCTCCTGGCACATAGCTGCGATAGTCAGCTGACACCCGGCCACATTCTGCCGTGCTCCCCCCGTGAGCGCGGCTGATCACGTTAGACGTACTATCCCGTTGGTGGTCATACGGTCCCATACCACCTCGACGGGATAGTACGTCTAATGTCAGAGAGGGGTTAAGGACTGTTGTTACCAGCTGGAGTGGGAGACATGTGCTACGGTCATGGTATGGAGCATGGAATGTAACGACTGACTATACTGGAGGGAGATATAAAAGCTGTGGGCCCACCATAAGTTGGTAGACAGTGGGTATCGCATGGTACGGGGCAATCGGAGCTATTGGGCCCAGGATGGGATCTTGTGGACTGGGGACATTGCATGTAGATTGTGAACCCTCGCGAGCAGGGTCTTCTCTCCTCCTGTACCAGTTGTGACTTGTATTGTTCAAGATTATTGTACTTGTTTTTATTATGTATACCCCTCCTCACATGTAAAGCGCCATGGAATAAATGGCGCTATAATAATAATAATGACCATCTACCTGGACCATGGATGTAAGGAATAAAAATAGTTGCATTGTTAACCTGCCTAGGCGATTATTAGAATCCACATCCTCACCAATTCACAAGCGGTGGCAGCAATGGGATCACCTATATCTGTACAGCATACCAGTTACTGAGCAGTAACGTGGCAGAAAAAATGGCAGACTCCATCTACAAGAGGCTCAAAAAGGAGCTGGAGTGGTTGCCGGAGGACAACCGGAGACCCTAATACGCTTGGCCTACTGCGACCGTGAACACTCACAGGAGGAGGTCCATTCAGTTGTGGAAGAGGGCAGCTCCGTGGAGGGACCACAGCCCAGGACTGTCATCCAGATGGTGGAGGATCGACCGTGTTGAGGCAGATGCTGGCCTCACTAGGAGAGCGGGCCACGGAGATAGAGTGTGCAGGCAGTGTTAAGTAAATATCTGGGTGTGCATGTAGCAGTACCTCCACCTGCTCTAGCACAGAGGACAGTAAATAACAGGAGAGAGGGGCCTGAATCTTTAAGATATCAGGACATACCACAGTTCAATGAAGACACCTCAGATATTGATGAACATCTCCAGTCAGTGGCGTATCCAGGGGGGGCAGCCGGGGCATGTGCCCCGGGCGCAGCCGACAGGGGGACGCCAGTAGGCTGCCTGATGCGGCGGTCCAAGGAGAAGGCTCCCCGTCGGCGGAATTCTGCCGCAACCACACTGAGATGCTTCCATTCTCTGAGCCGGCTGTCAAATTGACAGCCGGCTCAGAGAAAGTGCTGTGCATCGGTTCTATGCCAGGGGTCTCAAACACGCGGCCCCCGGGCCGCATGCGGCCCCTGAGGCAGGCATCTGCGGCCCGAGGTGCACGCTAGACGAGAGGAGGCAGCATAGAGCTCTGCGACTTTTGCAGCTGCTGGAGAGCCCGCGGTGCACGCTAGAAGAGAGGAGGCAGCACGGAGCTCTGGGACTTTTGCAGCTGCTGGAGAGCCGCCCACAATGCGTCGCCATGGATACGCAGTGACTTCCGACCGTCCAGTGCCCGAAGAATGAGCCACGCGTCGCCAAACAGGAAGTGTGCAGCACCTGCCACCTGGAGCAAAGGATTGCGGGGGGATGCAGAGCCTGGCTGGGAGGACAAGGTATGGGCTCTTATATACTGCGTGGGTTGCTATATACTATGTGGGCTGCTATTTACTACGTAGACTGCTATATACTATGTGGGCTGCTATTTACTAAGTGGGCTGCTATTTATTATGTTGGCTGCTATATATTATGTGGGCTGCTATTTACTATGTGGGCTGCTATATACTATGTGGGCTGCTATTTACTACGTGGGCTGCTATTTACTACGTGGGCTGCTATATACTATGTGGGCTATTTAGTACGTGGACTGCTATATACTATGTGGGCTGCTATATACTATGTGGACTGCTATATACTACGTGGGCTGTGCTATATACCATGTGGGCTGCTATTTACTACGTGGGCTGCTATATACTACGTGGGCTGCTATATACTACGTGGGCAGTGCTGTATACTACTATGTGGGCAGTGCTATATACTACTATGTGGGCTGTGCTGTATACTACTGTGTGGGCTGTACTGTATACTACTGTGTGGGCTGTACTGTATACTACTGTGTGGGCTGTGCTGTATATTACTGTGTGGGCTGTGCTGTATATTACTGTGTGGGCTGTGCTGTATATTACAGTGTGGGCTGTGCTGTATACTACTGTGTGGGCAGTGCTGTATACTACTGTGTGGGCAGTGCTGTTTACTACTGTGTGGGCTATGCTGTATATTACAGTGTGGGCTGTGCTGTATACTACTGTGTGGGCTGTGCTGTATACTACTGTGTGGGCAGTGCTCTATACTACTGTGTGGGCTGTGCTGTATATTACAGTGTGGGCTGTGCTGTATACTACTGTGTGGGCAGTGCTGTATACTACTGTGTGGGCAGTGCTGTATACTACTGTGTGGGCTGTGCTATATACTACTATGTGGGCTGTGCTATATACTACTATGTGGGCTGTGCTATATACTTCTATGTGAGGACTGAGGCAAGGCCAGGGGGCTGGATGGGTGCAATGTCCTGATTTCTAACCCCATAATGTGCTCAGATTTCTTCTGCTCCCCCTAATGTCCTGATTTCTGCCCCCATATGTTCCTCAGATTTCTCCACCACATGCAACTGCACCCGGGAAGGGAGAGGATGGGGGCAGGAATCAGGACATTATGGGGGCAGAAGAAATCTGAAGACATTATGGGGCAGAAGAAATCTGAGGACATTATAGGAGACAGAAATCTGAGGGGGGGGGGGGGGGCGCCAAACTGATCCTTTGCCCCGGGTGCAGGAAGAGCTGGATACACCTCTGTCTCCAGTTATTTAGGAATCTCTGCCTGCTGTATGCAGTTACTGGCCCATATTTTTGAACATTTGGCCTGACAGGAAAAGCAAGTTACTTTTTTAATAACTTGTCTTCTGAGGATCAGAGATGTTGCTATACTGTTTGCAGGGCATTACTAGCGAGGTATGCCATCACAGCTGAAACCTACCAGTGGAAGTGTATAGAGACTGACAAGCCCGCTGAACACAAGCACTGGGAGTTTGCCCACACATTAATTACGGCATCCACTCGGTGAATAGAAGGACTGGGGGCTCAAGAAGCAAAACAGGTCATGGATATATTTATGCAGGAACAATTTATGTCCAAGCTCCCAGGTGACTTAAAAGAATTTGTGGTGGATAGAAAACTACTCAATCTGGATTAGGCTGCAAAAGTGACTGATTGGTTTGTCAATCAACTTGGACTAGCCCCAGCGAGTCGGGAACAGGGGCTTACAGGGAGACCAGTGAGACGCATGGACCGGTGAGAGAAGGAACTCTGGGGATTTCAGACTTCACAAAGAGAGGGGAAGTTTCCCCAGCCCCCAAATATGGCCTGCGTCAGTGCGAGGGGGGTTGCGTTGTCATAACTGTGGACGCATGGGACACTTTGCTAGATAAACTATTAACACCTTTATTTTTAAAACATTTTCCCACATGTAGAGAGATGTTAATGATATTCAAATTATAAAAAAAGGAAACAACATTAATTTGGTTGTGGACCCAGTGGTATAGCCATATCTCCAAAGTGTCCCAATAGCCGTTTGTCAGCAGGGGAGAATGATATCACATTGAACAGCTGCCCTGCGGTAAGGCTATGTGCACACGTTGCAGATTGTATGTTTTTTGCCAAACCCCAACCTCAAACAGTTATTCAAAACCTTTAACTCCCTCCTCCGCCCCCCCACTGCCCCCTCCAACCTCCCTCATCTCTGCTGAGGACTTTGCCACGCACTTTAAAAATAAGATCGACCAAACAAGGCAAGTCTTCATTGTTTAACCACCACAACCCCTATGTATACCAGACCAATGCCCAAACCCCATAACCTCCCTATCCAACATCACTGAAGGGGGGCTTAATTGTCTCCTCTCCAAATCGCACCTCACCACCTGTGCGCTTGACCCCATCCCATCTCACCTCCTCCCCAACCTCACCACCACACTTATCCCATCCCTAACCCACCTCTTCAACCTGTCACTACCTTCTGGCACCTTCCCTTCTCCTTTCAAACATGCCACAATCACGCCTGTTATGATCTGGTGGCCTAAGGGCAGCATGGGACGTACTCTGGAGAAGTTGGTACCTGTACTGACCGCAGACCCTGAACCTAACACCGCAACTAGAAGTAGCCGTGGAATGTACCTAGCGCTCCCTAGACATCTCGACTGTTATGACCCCAATGGCAGAGGGTCTCAGGAATAAATACCAAGTCTGCAAACACAAAAAGCCAGCTCATAGGGCAGTGGTAACTGGGCTGACCATATATCTAATCCTAGCACCACAAATAGAAGCAGCCGGGGAACGAGCCTACGTTGGTTCTAGACGTCTCGCGCCAGCCGGAGAACTAACTAACCCTAGAAGGGAAAAGAAAGACCTTTCTTGCCTCCAGAGAAAAGACCCCAAAAGTTGGATACAAGCCCCCAACAAATAATAACGGTGAGGTAAGAGGAAAAGACAAACATAAGAATGAGCTAGGTATTTAGCAAAGAGAGGCCCACTAGCTAATAGCAGAATATAGTAAGATGACTTATATGGTCAGCAAAAACCCTATTAAAATATCCACGCTGGATATTCAAGAACCCCCGAACCGCCTAACGGCCGGGGGAGAACACCAGCCCCCTAGAGCTTCCAGCAAGGTCAGAAATCACATTTAGTACAAGCTGGACAAAAATAGTAGCAAAGCAAGTAACTCAAAAAACAAAGAAGCAAGACTTAGCTTAATTTTGCAAGAGCCAGGACCAGCAGACAGGAGCAACAGAAGGATCTGATTACAACGATGCCAGGCACTGGACTAAGGATCCAGGAAGTTAATATAGCGACACCCCTGGACTAACGACCCAGGTGAGTGCCAAACAGAAAAAAGACAATCCCAGAGTCATACCACTAGTGACCACAAGAGGGAGCCAAAAAGTCTAATTCACAACAGTACCCCCTCCTTAAGGAGGGGTCACCGAACCCTCACCAAGACCACCAGGGCGATCAGGATGAGCAGCGTGAAAGGCACGAACTAAATCGGCCGCATGCACATCAGAGGCAACCACCCAGGAATTATCCTCCTGACCATAGCCCTTCCACTTGACCAGATACTGAAGCCTCCGCCTGGAGAGACGAGAATCCAAGATCTTCTGCACCACGTACTCCAACTCGCCCTCAACCAACACCGGAGCAGGAGGCTCAACAGAAGGAACCACAGGTACAACGTACCACCGCAACAAAGACCTATGGAACACGTTGTGAATGGCAAACGACACAGGAAGATCCAAGCGAAAGGACACAGGATTAAGGATTTCCAATATCTTGTAAGGACCGATGAAGCGAGGCTTAAATTTAGGAGAGGAGACCTTCATAGGAACAAATCGAGAAGACAGCCATACCAAATCCCCAACACGAAGTCGGGGACCCACACCGCGGCGGCGGTTGGCAAAACGCTGAGCCTTCTCTTGTGACAACTTTAAGTTGTCCACCACATGATTCCAGATCTGCTGCAACCTATCCACCACAGAATCTACCCCAGGACAGTCAGAAGGCTCCACATGTCCCGAGGAAAAACGAGGATGGAAACCAGATTTGCAGAAAAATGGCGAAACCAATGTAGCGGAACTAGCCCGATTATTAAGGGCAAACTCAGCCAACGGCAAGAAGGTCACCCAATCATCCTGATCCGCAGAAACAAAACACCTCAAATAAGCCTCCAGAGTCTGATTAGTTCGCTCCGTTTGTCCATTAGTCTGAGGATGAAAGGCAGACGAAAACGACAACTCAATGCCCATCCTAGCACAAAAGGATCGCCAGAACCTGGAAACAAACTGGGATCCTCTGTCAGACACAATATTCTCAGGAATGCCGTGTAAACGAACCACATTCTGAAAGAACACAGGAACCAGATCGGAAGAGGAAGGCAGCTTAGGCAAAGGTACCAAATGGACCATCTTAGAAAAGCGATCACATACCACCCAGATGACAGACATGCCCTGAGACACCGGGAGATCTGAAATGAAATCCATGGAAATGTGTGTCCAAGGCCTCTTCGGGACAGGCAAGAGCAAGAGCAACCCGCTGGCACGCGAACAGCAAGGCTTAGCTCGAGCACAAGTCCCACAGGACTGCACAAACGACCGCACATCCCGTGACAAGGAAGGCCACCAAAAGGACCTAGCCACCAGATCTCTGGTGCCAAAAATTCCCGGATGCCCTGCCAACACCGAGGAATGAACCTCGGAAATGACTCTGCTGGTCCACTTATCAGGAACAAACAGTCTGTCAGGTGGACAAGAGTCAGGTCTACCAGCCTGAAATCTCTGCAACACACGTCGCAAATCCGGAGAAATGGCTGACAAGATAACTCCCTCTTTAAGAATACCAACTGGTTCTACGACTCCCGGAGAGTCAGGCACAAAGCTCCTTGAAAGAGCATCAGCCTTCACATTCTTTGAACCTGGTAAATATGAGACCACAAAGTCAAAACGGGAGAAAAACAATGACCAGCGGGCCTGTCTAGGATTCAGGCTTTTAGAAGACTCGAGATACATCAAATTTTTGTGATCAGTCAAGACCACCACACGATGCTTAGCACCCTCGAGCCAATGACGCCACTCCTCAAATGCCCACTTCATGGCCAACAACTCCCGATTGCCAACATCATAATTCCGCTCAGCAGGCGAAAACTTCCTCGAGAAAAAGGCACAAGGTCTCATCACAGAGCAACCAGGGCCTCTCTGCGACAAAACGGCCCCTGCCCCAATCTCCGAAGCATCCACTTCAACCTGAAAGGGAAGTGAGACATCAGGCTGGCACAAAACAGGCGCCGAAGTAAACCGGCGCTTCAACTCCTGGAAAGCCTCCACGGCTGCAGGAGCCCAGTTAGCAACATCAGAACCTTTCTTGGTCATATCCGTCAAAGGTTTAGCAATGCTAGAAAAATTAGCAATAAAACGACGGTAGAAGTTAGCAAAACCCAAGAACTTCTGAAGACTCTTAACTGACGTGGGTTGAGTCCAATCATGAATAGCACGGACCTTGACTGGGTCCATCTCCACCGCAGAAGGGGAAAAAATAAACCCCAAAAAGGGAACCTTCTGTACTCCAAAGAGACACTTTGAGCCCTTAACAAATAAAGCATTCTCACGCAAAACCTGAAACACCATCCTGACCTGCTCTACATGCGAGTCCCAGTCATCAAAAAAAACCAGAATATCATCCAGATAAATGATCATAAATTTATCCAGATACTTCCGGAAAATATCATGCATAAAGGACTGAAACACTGAAGGAGCATTAAAGAGCCCAAAAGGCATCACCAAGTACTCAAAATGACCTTCGGGCGTATTAAACGCGGTTTTCCATTCATCTCCTCGCTTAATGCGCACAAGGTTGTACGCACCACGAAGATCTATCTTGGTGAACCACTTGGCACCTTTAATTCGGGCAAACAAGTCTGACAACAGAGGCAAAGGATACTGAAATTTAACAGTGATTTTATTCAAAAGCCGATAGTCAATACAAGGTCTCAAAGATCCGTCCTTCTTGGCCACAAAAAAGAATCCTGCACCAAGAGGGGAAGAGGAAGGACGGATATGCCCCTTCTCCAGAGATTCCTTGATATACGAACGCATTGCAGTATGCTCAGGTACAGACAGATTAAATAGTCTTCCCTTAGGAAATTTGCTACCTGGAATCAAATCTATGGCACAGTCACAGTCCCTATGAGGAGGCAGAACACTGGACCTGGACTCGCTGAACACATCCTGATAATCAGACAAATACTCAGGAACTTCCGAAGGAGTAGAGGAAGCAATAGACACCGGCGGGGAATCACCATGAATACCCTGACAGCCCCAACTTGACACAGACATTGCCTTCCAATCCAAGACTGGATTATGAGTCTGTAACCATGGCAACCCCAAAACGACCAAATCATGCATTTTATGCAGAACAAGAAAACGAATCACCTCCCGATGTTCAGGAGTCATGCACATGGTTACCTGTGTCCAAAACTGCGGTTTATTTTCCGCCAATGGCGTAGCATCAATACCCCTCAGAGGGATAGGATTAACCAACGGCTCAAGAACAAAACCACAGCGCTTGGCAAACGACAGATGCATAAGACTCAGGGCAGCACCTGAATCCACAAACGCCATAACAGGGTAGGAGGACAATGAGCAAATTAAAGTCACAGACAAAATAAATTTAGGTTGCAAATTACCAATGGCGACAGGACTAACAACCCTTGTTAGGCGTTTAGAGCATGCTGATATAACATGTGTAGAATCACCACAGTAAAAACACAACCCATTCTGACGTCTATGATTTTTCCGCTCATTTCTGGTCTGAATTCTATCACATTGCATCAAATCAGGTGTTTGTTTAGACAACACCACCAGAGGATTAGCGGTTTTGCGCTCCCGCAAACGCCGGTCAATTTGAATAGCCAGCGCCATGGAATCATTCAGACTTGTAGGAATGGAGAAACCCACCATCACATTCTTAATGGCTTCAGAAAGGCCATTTCTGAAGTTTGTGGCCAGAGCACACTCATTCCACTGAGTAAGCACGGACCATTTCCGAAATTTTTGGCAATACACTTCAGCTTCATCCTGGCCCTGAGAAATAGCCAGCAAGGCTTTTTCTGCCTGAACCTCAAGATTGGGTTCCTCGTAAAGCAATCCGAGCGCCAGAAAAAACGCATCAATATTTGCCAATGCCGGATCTCCTGGCGCTAGCGAGAAGGCCCAATCCTGAGGGTCGCCCCGTAAAAAAGACATAACAATTTTAACTTGCTGAACTGAGTCTCCAGATGAACGGGGTCTCAGGGATAGAAACAATTTACAATTATCCCTGAAATTCCTAAACTTAAATCGGTCTCCAGAAAACAGTTCAGGAATAGGTATTTTAGGTTCAGACATAGGACTACTGGTAACAAAATCTTGTATGCTTTGCACACGAGCAGCAAGCTGGTCTACACTTGTAATCAAGGTCTGGACATTCATGTCTGCAGCAAGCTCAAGCCACTCAGAGGTAAAGGGGAGGAAGAGAGGAAAAAAAAAAAAAAAAAATTCAGAATTTCCTTTCTTATATCCCACTTCTGCAATGCATTAAACATTCAATGTTGGCCTGGCATACTGTTATGACCCCAATGGCAGAGGGTCTCAGGAATAAATACCAAGTCTGCAAACACAAAAAACCAGCTCATAGGGCAGTGGTAACTGGGCTGACCATATATCTAATCCTAGCACCACAAATAGAAGCAGCCGGGGAACGAGCCTACGTTGGTTCTAGACGTCTCGCGCCAGCCGGAGAACTAACTAACCCTAGAAGGGAAAAGAAAGACCTTTCTTGCCTCCAGAGAAAAGACCCCAAAAGTTGGATACAAGCCCCCAACAAATAATAACGGTGAGGTAAGAGGAAAAGACAAACATAAGAATGAGCTAGGTATTTAGCAAAGAGAGGCCCACTAGCTAATAGCAGAATATAGTAAGATGACTTATATGGTCAGCAAAAACCCTATTAAAATATCCACGCTGGATATTCAAGAACCCCCGAACCGTCTAACGGCCGGGGGGAGAACACCAGCCCCCTAGAGCTTCCAGCAAGGTCAGAAATCACATTTAGTACAAGCTGGACAAAAATAGTAGCAAAGCAAGTAACTCAAAAAACAAAGAAGCAAGACTTAGTTTAATTTTGCAAGAGCCAGGACCAGCAGACAGGAGCAACAGAAGGATCTGATTACAACGATGCCAGGCACTGGACTAAGGATCCAGGAAGTTAATATAGCGACACCCCTGGACTAACGACCCAGGTGAGTGCCAAACAGAAAAAAGACAATCCCAGAGTCATACCACTAGTGACCACAAGAGGGAGCCAAAAAGTCTAATTCACAACACTCGACACAGCCGGAGGACTAATTACCCCTAGAGATAGAAAAGGGAAAACTATCTTGCCTCAGAGAAAATCCCCAAAGAACAGGCAGCCCCCCACAAATATTGTCTGTGAGAGGAGAGGGAAAAAACATACACAGACTGAAATGAGAATTTAGCAAAGGAGGCCACTTCTAGCTAAATAGAAAGGACAGGACAGAGTACTATGCGGTCAGTATTAAAACACTAGAAAATATCCACCACAGAAAATACAAAAACTCCACAGCTAACTAAAGACATGGAGGGTATATCAGCATCTCCAGAGATACCAGCCTGGCTAAACAAATCCTTATACAGACCAAGCTGGACAAGACAAAACATGGAAAATAACTGAACAATAAGACCACAGCATGTGGACAGCAAAATCAAGGCTAGAACTTATCTTTGATGAAAAGAACTGCAAAGCAGAAGAGACCAGGCAGGGATGTGAATCCTCCAGGAATAATGGACAACTGACACTGACTAAAGGGAGAAGCAAGACTAGATAGCCCTGTCCAAATTGCAAAAAGTGAAAACACCTGATAAATGCTGTGATTCAGAGACAGCAGCGCTACCACTTACAACCACCGGAGGGAGCCCAAGAGCAGAATTCACAACAGTACCCCCCCCTTGAGGAGGGGTCACCGAACCCTCACCAGAGCCCCCAGGCCGATCCGGACGAGCCAAATGAAAGGCACGAACCAGATCATCAGCATGAACATCGGAGGCAACAACCCAAGAATTATCCTCCTGGCCATAACCCTTCCATTTGACAAGATACTGAAGCCTCCGCCTCGAAAAACGAGAATCCAAAATCTTCTCAACCACATACTCCAACTCCCCATCAATCAACACCGGGGCAGGAGGATCAACAGAGGGAACAACGGGCACCACATATTTCCGCAACAAAGATCTATGAACAACATTATGGATGGAAAAAGAGGCTGGAAGGGCCAAACGAAAAGACACTGGATTGATAATCTCAGAAATCCTATAAGGGCCAATAAACCGAGGCTTAAACTTAGGGGAAGAAACCTTCATAGGGACATGACGGGAAGACAACCAGACCAAATCCCCAGCCCGAAGCCGGGAACCAACACAGCGACGACGGTTAGCAAAACGCTGAGCCCCTTCCTGAGACAACACCAAATTGTCAACAACATGAGCCCAAATTTGCTGCAACCTGTCAACCACAGAGTCTACCCCAGGAGAATCAGAAGGCTCAACCTGCCCTGAAGAAAAACGAGGATGAAAACCAGAGTTACAAAAGAAGGGTGAAACCAAGGTAGCAGAACTAGCCCGATTATTAAGGGCAAACTCGGCCAATGGCAAGAAAGCCACCCAATCATCCTGATCAGCAGACACAAAGCATCTCAAATAAGTTTCCAAAGTCGGATTAGTTCGCTCGGTTTGGCCATTTGTCTGAGGATGAAATGCGGAAGAAAAAGACAAATCAATGCCCAGCCTAGCACAAAAGGCCCGCCAAAACCTAGAAACAAACTGGGAACCTCTATCGGACACAATGTTCTCCGGAATGCCATGCAAACGAACCACATGCTGAAAAAACAACGGAAACAAATCAGAAGAGGAAGGCAACTTAGGCAAAGGTACCAAATGAACCATCTTAGAAAACCGGTCACAAACCACCCAGATAACTGACATCCTCTGGGAAACCGGAAGATCCGAAATAAAATCCATAGAAATATGCGTCCAAGGCCTCTCAGGGACCGGCAAAGGCAAAAGCAACCCACTAGCGCGGGAACAGCCAGGCTTGGCCCGCGCACAAGTCCCACAGGACTGCACAAAAGAATGCACATCCCCTGACAAAGAAGGCCACCAAAAGGACCTACCAACCAAATCTCTGGTACCAAAAATCCCAGGATAACCGGCCAACACAGAACAATGAACCTCCGAAATCACTTTACTAGTCCATCTGTCAGGAACAAACAATTTCCCCACTGGACAGCGGTCAGGTTTATCAGCCTGAAATTTCTGAAGAACCAGTCGTAAATCAGGGGAGATGGCAGAAAGAATCACCCCTTCCTTCAGAATACCGACCGGCTCAAGGACCCCAGGAGAATCAGGCAAAAAGCTCCTAGAGAGGGCATCAGCCTTAACATTCTTAGAACCCGGAAGATACGAGACCACAAAATCAAAACGGGAGAAAAACAGGGACCATCGGGCCTGTCTAGGATTCAGCCGTTTGGTAGACTCGAGGTAAATCAGATTCTTATGATCGGTCAAGACCACAATACGGTGCTTGGCCCCCTCAAGCTAATGTCGCCACTCCTCAAATGCCCACTTCATAGCCAACAACTCACGATTGCCGACATCATAATTGCGTTCTGCAGGCGAAAACGTTCGAGAAAAGAAGGCACACGGTTTCATCAAGGAACCATCAGAATTCCTCTGAGACAAAACGGCCCCTGCCCCAATCTCAGAAGCGTCAACCTCAACCTGAAAAGGAAGAGAAACATCCGGCTGACGCAACACAGGGGCAGAAGTAAATCGGCGTTTAAGCTCCTGAAAGGCAGAAACAGCCGCAGAGGACCAATTCGTAACATCAGCGCCTTTCTTCGTCAAATCGGTCAGGGGTTTAACCACACTGGAGAAGTTGGCAATGAAACGGCGATAAAAATTAGCAAAGCCCAAAAATTTCTGAAGGCTCTTCACGGATGTGGGCTGGATCCAATCATGAATGGCCTGAACCTTAACCGGATCCATTTCTATAGATGAGGGAGAAAAAATGAAGCCCAAAAAAGAAATCTTCTGTACTCCAAAGAGGCACTTAGACCCCTTCACAAACAAGGCATTATCATGAAGGATCTGAAATACCATCCTGACTTGTTTCACATGAGACTCCCAATCATCTGAAAAAATCAAAATATCATCCAAATATACAATCATGAATTTATCAAGATAATTCCGAAATATATCATGCATGAAGGACTGAAACACAGATGGAGCATTAGAGAGTCCGAATGGCATCACAAGGTATTCAAAATGGCCTTCGGGTGTATTAAACAGTTTTCTATTCGTCCCCCTGCTTAATACAAACCAGATTATATGCCCCTCGAAGGTCAATCTTAGTAAACCAACTAGCCCCCTTAATCCTAGCAAACAGATCAGAAAGCAAAGGGTATTGGAATTTGACCGTGATCTTATTCAAGAGGCGATAATCAATACAGGGTCTCAAGGAGCCATCTTTTTTGGCAACAAAGAAAAAACCTGCTCCCAATGGTGAAGAAGATGGCCGAATATGCCCCTTCTCCAAGGACTCCTTCACATAGCTCCGCATGGCGGTATGTTCTGGAACAGACAGGTTGAAAAGTCGGCCTTTAGGGAACTTACAGCCTGGAATCAAGTCAATAGCACAATCACAGTCCCTATGCGGTGGAAGGGAACTGGACTTGGGCTCATTGAATACATCCTGGAAATCTGACAAAAACTCAGGAATTTCAAAAGAGGGGGAGGAGGCAATTGACATCACAGGAACGTCACCATGAACCCCCTGACAACCCCAACTAGTCACAGACATAGATTTCCAATCTAATACCGGATTATGCACCTGTAACCATGGGAAACCCAGCACAATAGCATCATGCAAATTATGCAACACCAGAAAACGACAATCTTGATCCTGATGGGCTGGCGCCATGCACATGGTCAGCTGTGTGTTATTTTTAGCCAACGGTGTAGCATCAATGCCCCTCAAAGGAATAGGACTCTGCAATGGCTGCAAGGGGAAACCACAACGTATGGCAAATTCTAAGTCCATTAAATTTAGAGCGGCACCTGAATCCACAAATGCCATGACAGAAAATGATGATAATGAGCAGATCAGGGTCACAGATAACAGAAATTTGGGTTGTACAGTACTGATGGTAACAGAACCAGCGATTCTCTTGGTACGCTTAGGGCAATCAGAAATAACATGAGCAGAATCGCCGCAGTAAAAACACAACCTATTCTGACGTCCGAATCCTTGTCGCTCAGCTCTAGACACAATCCTATCACACTGCCTAGGCTCAGGACTCTGCTCGGAAGACAATGCCATAGTGTGCACAACTCTGCGCTCGCGCAAGCGCCGATCAATCTGAATGGCCAGAGACATAGAATCACTCAGACCAGCAGGCGTGGGGAACCCCACCATAACATCTTTAACGGATTCAGAAAGACCCTTTCTGAAGATTGCCGCCAAGGCATCCTCATTCCATTTAGTCAGTACAGACCATTTTCTAAACTTCTGGCAATATGATTCTGCCACTTCTTGACCCTGAGACAGGGCCAACAAGGTCTTCTCAGCATGATCCACTGAATTAGGTTCGTCATACAATAACCCAAGCCCCTGAAAAAAGGTGTCTACATTAAGCAACGCCGGATTCCCAGGTTCCAGGGCAAATGCCCAATCCTGGGGGTCACCACGCAGCAGAGATATAATAATTTTAACCTGCTGGATGGGATCACCAGAGGAACGGGGTTTCAGAGAAAAAAACAGTTTACAGTTTTTTTTAAAGCTCAGAAATTTGGACCTATCCCCAAAAAACAAATCAGGAGTTGGAATTCTAGGCTCTAAAACTGGAGTCTGAACGATATAATCAGAAATACCCTGTACTCTAGCAGCAAGTTGATCCACACGAGAAGCCAATCCCTGAACATCCATACCAGCGCCGAACTCCTGAGCCACCCAGAGGCAAAGAGGGAAGAGAAAAAAAAAACACAACAGACTACAGAAAAAAAAATGGCTCAGCACTTTCCTTCCCTTCTTCTGAGATGCGGTTAACTCATTGTGGGCCAGTTGTACTGTTATGATCTGGTGGCCTAAGAGCAGCATGGGACGTACTCTGAAGAAGGTGGTACCTGTACTGACCGCAGACCCTGAACCTAACACCGCAACTAGAAGTAGTCGTGGAATGTACCTAGCGCTCCCTAGACATCTCGACACAGCCGGAGGACTAATTACCCCTAGAGATAGAAACGGGAAAACTATCTTGCCTCAGAGAAAATCCCCAAAGAACAGGCAGCCCCCCACAAATATTGACTGTGAGAGGAGAGGGAAAAAACATACACAGACTGAAATGAGAATTTAGCAAAGGAGGCCACTTCTAGCTAAATAGAAAGGACAGGACAGAGTACTATGCGGTCAGTATTAAAACACTAGAAAATATCCACCACAGAAAATACAAAAACTCCACAGCTAACTAAAGACATGGAGGGTATATCTGCATCTCCAGAGATACCAGCTTGGCTAAACAAATCCTTATACAGACCAAGCTGGACAAGACAAAACATGGGAAATAACTGAACAATAAGACCACAGCATGTGGACAGCAAAATCAAGGCTAGAACTTATCTTTGATGAAAAGAACTGCAAAGCAGAAGAGACCAGGCAGGGATGTGAATCCTCCAGGAACAATGGACAACTGGCACTGACTAAAGGGAGAAGCAAGACTAAATAGCCCTGTCCAAATTGCAAAAAGTGAAAACACCTGATAAATGCTGTGATTCAGAGACAGCAGCGCTACCACTTACAACCACCGGAGGGAGCCCAAGAGCAGAATTCACAACACACGCCTATCCTTAAAAAGCCAACCCTCGATCCAACTGTTATGTCCAGCTATCGCCCAATATCGCTGCTCCCATTCGCTTCCAAACTCCTGGAGCAGCACGTCCACGCTGAACTTTCCTCCCACCTCTCATCTAACTTGCTCTTTGACAATCTACAATCTGGTTTGCGCCCCATCACTCAACTGAAACAGCCCTGACCAAAATCTCTAACGACCTACTTACCGCCAAAGCTAATGGACAATACTCTGCTTTCCTCCTTCTAGACCTGTCCTCCACTTTCGACACAGTTGACCACTGCCTCCTACTACAGATCCTCTCCTCCTTTGGTGTCAAAGACCTCGCCCTATCCTGGATCTCCTCGTACCTTTCCAATCGCACATTCAGCGTCTCCCACTCCCACACTACCTCCTCATCCCACCCTCTCTCTGTTGGAGTCCCCCAAGGCTCTGTTCTAGGACCCCTACTCTTCTCAATCTATGCACTTGGCTTGGGACAACTCATAAAGTCACATGGATTCCAGTACCACCTCTATGCTGATGACACTCAGATCTACCTCTCTGGCCCAGACGTCACCGCTCTGCTGTCCAGAATCCAAGAGTGCCTATCAGCCATATCCTCCTTCTTCTCCTCTCGCTTCCTCAAACTCAATGTGGACAAATCTGAACTCATCATCTTTCCTCCATCCCATAGATCTTCCTTACCTGACCTATCTATCGCAATCAATGACATCACGCTTTCCCCCGTACCGGAAGTCCGATGCCTTGGAGTAACTTTCGACTCTGCCCTGCCCTTCAAACCACACATCCAAGCTCTTTCCACCTACTGTCGCCTCCAGCTCAAAAATATGTCCAGAATCCGTCCTTTCCTCAACCGTCAATCTACTAAAAAGGTTGTGCATGCCCTCATCATCTCCCGCCTTGACTACTGCACCATCCTTTTCTGCGGCCTCCCTGCTAAAACCCTTGCACCTCTCCAGTTCATCCTTAACTCTGCTGCCCGACTAATTCATCTCTCTCTTCGCTACTCCTCCGCTTCCCCCCTCTGCAAATCTCTTCACTGGCTCCCATTCCCTCAGAGTATCCAGTTCAAATTACTAATACTGACCTACAAAGCCATCCATAACCAGTCTCCTCCATATATCTCTGAACTAATCTCCCGATATCTTCCCTCACGTAATCTCCGGTCCTCCCAAGACCTCCTTCTCTCCTCCACACTTATTCGCTCCTCATCCAATCGCCTCCAAGACTTCTTCCGAATATCCCCCATCCTCTGGAATTCTCTGCCCCAACACGTCCGACTATCAACCACATTCAGATCCTTCAGACGGAACCTGAAAACCCATCTCTTCAGGAAAGCCTACAGCCTGCACTGACCCTACAGCCTCCTCATCACCACCAAAGCTACCGCCTCACCAACACGGGAGCTCCTGCAACCCTCAACCGGTCTCCTTCCCCATAATCCTGTAGAATGTAAGCCCGCAAGGGCAGGGTCCTCATCCCTCTGTATCAGTCTGTCATAGTTAGTTTGGTTACTGTAAGTGATATCTGTAAGTTGTATGTAACCCCTTCTCATGTACAGCACAATGGAATCAATGGTGCTATATAAATAATAATAATAATGTTTCATTACGCTCAATGGTATCAGTGATATAAAACCCAGAGTTTTTCCCTCTAGCACACTAAGTGCGGTGAGGGGTTTTGCTAATTTGCATAATGGTCTAGCCTTTATGTGAACATCTATAGAGTGGCTGGGAGGATGTCCACATTATCTCCGTCCTAGAGATTGTGCCTGTGGTAAAGGACCTAAACCGATGACACTGCCAAACCTGAGCGGACTGATCCCCACTAGGAGAAGGACTGTGTTTTGTTTTACTGTTTTGTCCGGAGGGCCGTGTTTACTTTTTTCCATCTTGGCTTATGCTGCACTTAATAAACCAAGTACATTCTTAGAGACAGTTTCCGCTTCAACCTGTGTGTCCAGCCGAGTGAGCTAAGGTTGTTACATCACCTGAGTCCCGCACACAATCAGCACTGGCTTCACTGTCCCCACCTTCGGACATATAAGTAATCAAGGGGAAGTGCGCTCTCACTGGTTGTGAGCTGGTTGCTCAAATTTATATTTTAACACAGTCATACATGGGGAATAAGAAGGGGCTGTCCAGGTTTTTCAATAGCCGTTTGTCAACACATCATCAGGCCCCATGTTGCCAGCAGGGGATCTTCATGATTTGCCCAAATGCATTTAGAGCGGCAGAACATTCTCGTTATAACCAATACTTGATAGCTGTTAAGACATGCAAGTATGGAAATTCCTGCATGTGGCACTAAATTCTAAAACTCACCTGCCGATATGATTCTCCAGGTCATTACAAATTTGCATATACAAAACATGTATAGGTTCTTTCCCATTTACGTAGTGAAAAAACAAATTCCAAAGTTTGCAAAAAAAAAAAAAAAAAGTGTCATTTTCCGAGACCCGTAGCAGCTACATTTTTCAGGATCGGGGGCTGGGAAATGGGTAATTTTTTGCGCGCTAAGCTGACATTTTCATTGATACCATTTTGGGGTAAATACGATGTTTTGATTGCCTGTTATTGCATTTCATTGCAATGTTGCGTGACCAAAAAAAAACATAATTCTGGAGTTTTTATTTATTTTCTACAGTTTACCAATTGGAATAATTTAGTCAAATCAGCTGTCATATCCAGGGAAAGATGCGGGCTCAGCGCCAGAGGCAACATCAAATACAGGGACAAGACCTATGACGCACCTACACATCGTAGGTCGTGAAGGGGTTAAAGGAAAATTCTGAGCTAAACTAATTCACTATGTTTCACTGCAAATCATAGTGCAGGGCCTGAGGTTACGTGCACAACAGTCCCAAGCCCTTTATTAGGCATAAAACAGTGCATCAGTTCCTTTATTTAGAGAATATAATGTAATATATACACTGCTCAAAAAAATATAAAGGAACACTAAAATCCCACATCCTAGATATCACTGAATGAAATATTCCAGTTGTAAATCTTTATTCATTACATAGTAGAATATGTTGAGAACAGTAAAACCTAAAAATTATCAATGTAAATCACAACAAATATCCCACTGAGGTCTGGAGTTGGAATGATGCTCAAAATCAAAGTTGAAAATGAAGTTACAGGCTGATCCAACTTCAGTGGAAATGCCTCAAGACAAGGAAATGATGCTCAGTAGTGTGTGTGGCCTCCACATGTCTGTATGACCTCCCTACAACGCCTGGGCATGCTCCTGATGAGGCGGTGAATGGTCTCCTGAGGGATCTCCTCCCAGACCTGGACTAAAGCATACACCAACTCCTGGACAGTCTGTGGTGCATTGCGACGTTGGTGGCTGGTGCGAGACATGATGTCCCAGATGTGTTCAATCGGATTCAGGTCAGGGGAATCTGCGGGCCAGTCCATAGCTTCAATGCCTTCATCTTGCAGGAACCGCTGACACACTACAGCCACATGAGGTTTGGCATTGTCCTGTATTAGGAGGAACCCAGGGCCAACCGCACCAGCATATGGTCTCACAAGGGGTCTGAGGATCTCATCTCGGTACCTAATGGCAGTCAGGCTACCTCTGGCGAGCACATGGAGGGCGTCCAAAGAAATGCCACCCCACACCATTACTGACCCACTGCCAAACCGGTCATGCTGAAAGATGTTGCAGGCAGCAGATCGCTCTCCACGGCATCTTCAGACTCTGTCACGTCTGTCACATGTGCTCAGTGTGAACCTGCTTTCATCTGTGAAGAGCACGGGGCGCCAGTGGCGAATTTGCCAATCCTGGTACTCTGGCAAATGCCAAGCGTCCTGCACGGTGTTGGGCTGTGAGCACAACGCCTATCTGTGGACATCAGGCGCTCAGATTATCCTCATGGAGTCGGTTTCTAACCGTTAGTGCAGACACATGCACATTTGTGGCCTGCTGGAGGTCATTTTGCAGGGCTCTGGCAGTGCTCCTTCTTGCACAAAGGTTGAGGTACAGGTCCTGCTGCTGGGTTGTTGCCATTCTACGGCCCCCTCCATGTCTCCTGGTGTACTGGCCTGTCTCCTGGTAGCGTCTCCAGCCTCTGGACACTACGCTGACAGACACAGCAAACCTTCTTGCCACAGCTTGCATTGATGTGCCATCCTGGATGAGCTGAACTACCTGAGCCACTTGTGTGGGTTGTAGATTCCGTCTCATGCTACCACGAGTGTGAAAGCACAACCAACATTCAAAAATTCAAAAGTGACCAAAACATCAGCCAGAAAGCATTGGTACTGAGATGTGGTCTGTGGTCCCCTACCTGCAGAACCACTCCTTTATTGAGTGTGTCTTGATAATTGCCAATAATTTCCATGTGTTGTCTATTCCATTTGCACAACCGCATGTGAAATTGATTGTCAAACAGTGTTGCTTCCTAAGTGAACAGTTTGATTTCACAGAAGTTTGATTCTGTGGAGTTTTATTCTGTTTAAGTGTTCCCTTTATTTTTTTGAGCAGTGTATATATGGTATCTCTATCTGGCAAGAGACCATTTTGTGTTGCATAACTAAATGGGAAATTGCTAAAAGTGATCATATCAATTAGTGACAGCAAAGGATGGGGAAGACAATATTATTTCTCTAATTAACACCCAATTAACTTTTTTCTCTGTACTACTAAGAAAATTGGTGAGGTGTGTATTGTCCTGAGGTTATTCGTTGTGCACACCCATCAATGGAATACACCCTGCGTGGAGGGTGGTAATGCCACAGGGAGAGCCACAGCCAGCTGGGCCTCCAAAGTCTGCAATGAAGCCAAGGCAGCATGAAAAATGCGTAGCCAAGCGATAAGAATGGAATAATTTATGTTCCAAGAACACATTCACTCCGGCAAGGAGGGGAATGCTGTGTGCCAAGGTTGCCTGCTAACACATAATCTTTTATTACACAAATTATTAACGAATAAGAAATAAATGACTATGAGATCAGATCAGGCTGCCAGCTCGCTTACTCTCCCTTTATAAGTATACATCTCTTTGAATCTTCCCTATGGTTTTACTTTTCTCTACTTGAGATACAGCATTTTACCTCTCCCTCCTCCTCCTTCCTTCCTTCCTTATTTGGCAGAAGGATTATGGATCCTGATTCACAAATCATAGCTTGGCTGTGCCACGTCCTTCGTCGCCCTACACGCTGCCAGTTATTGTTTGGAACACAAGCGACGAGTCGGATTACTGCGCAATTCCAACTCAGATGACATTGGTAGGCTCAATTAGAGTCTTTTCTGAAAATAATACAGCTTACAGGGAACACTGTCATCAGGATCCACCGAGCACTAAATGAATGAGAACAGAGAAATAAGGAACATTAGCAATTTTAGAAAAAGGACAGATGTGATCACATTATGATTTGCAATTGCTAACTGATCTCTAAACAGACCTATGCAAAACAAAAGTGACTACATATATAATAAGTAAGTCAAAAAAGTAATTTTTGTAGGCTTCTGACACCCCAAGTTAAATGAGAAGAACCTATATCATCATTATGAATTTCAAGGGGTACATAACTTACTTTTTGAATGCACGCGTTCACTGCTACAGTGATCTTTTAGGAGTTGAAGACAACTAACTGTATCACGCCCCCCCAGAGGAAGGTGAACTCAAAACACATGTCAGAGAGGACACTACACATAGCACTCTACTATACATTGCTAAGCACTTCTTTACAACACCAAAGCTGACCCATTCCACAGATCTATAAAGATCCTAAATACAAGTGCTTCTCACTAAATTAGAATATCATCGAAAAGTTAATTTATTTCAGTGCTTCAATGCAAAAAGTGAAACTCCTATTTTATATAGAGTCATTACAAACCGTGTGATCTATTTCAAGTGTTTATTTTTGTTAATGTTGATGATTATGGCTTACAGCCAATGAAAACCCAAAAGTCATTATCTCAGCAATTTAGAATATCGTATATACTCGAGTATAAGCCGACCCGAGTATAAGCCGACCCCCCTAATTTTTTTTTTAATTCGTTTATTAACCACAAAGTAAAAGTATACAACATACACATTCGTATTCATTGGTAGTACAGTCAGTATAGAACATGTACATTGTATGCATAACTGAGTATCACAACTATGTTTAGCATATCATTTACTCCATTCGAACCGAACAAACACAATATGGAGTCATAAGAATTTACAGTCATTGAACCATAACCACAACTATATCCTATTAATTACCTTGCCCCAGAGTAATTAACTATGAATTTAAATTTATAAAGTAAGGTGAGAGGAGTTCCATCCGCTCCAAATTTTTTCAAATTTACCTGGGCGTCCTCTATTTTGATATAGGGTACGTTCATATGGAATGACTGAATTTACCAACTCCACCCAGGCCCTCAAAGAGGGGCAGGAACTCCCCATCCATCGCATTGCTATTACCTTCCTTGCCATGAAAAGTGATTCCCGTAAAACGATCCCAATATGGTGTCCCCAAGTCTCTTCATCCCACACCCCAAATAAACAAATTAGTGGCTCAAGAGGAACAGAAGGAACTACCATGGACGAAAGTAATGATGTCACCTCTTTCCAATATTGAAGGATAATAGAGCAATTCCATATCATGTGGATAAAATCTGCGTCTGGTGAATGACAACGCAGACATTCCGAGGAGTGGAGTCGACCCATTTTAAAAAGCCGTGCGGGGGTTAAATATGACTGGTATATTATATATAGTTGAGTCATTCTGTTGTTAATTGACGGGGATACCCCAAGTGGGGACTCTAAAATTTCCTCCCATTCTTCTTCCTGTACCTCAGGAATAAGTCTCTCCCATTTCCCCCTGATAAGTCTAATAGCGGATCCAGTCCCCACTGATAGCATATAGGTGTATAAGGAAGAAGTAAGGCCCTGGGGTCCCTGGCGACCCCCTTAATTTTGCCACAAAAAACTGGGAAAACTTAATGACTCGAGTATAAGCCTAGGGTGGGAAATGCAGCAGCTACTGGTAACTGTCAAAAGTAAAAATAGATACCAATAAAAGTAAAATTAATTGAGACATCAGTAGGTTAAGTGTTTTTGAATATCCATATTGAATCAGGAGCCCCATATAATGCTCCATAAAGTTTATGATGGCACCATAAGATGCTCCATATTAAAATATGCCCCATATAATCCTGCATAAAGGTTAATAATGGCCCCATAAGCTGCTCCATAGACACATTTGCCCAATATAATGCTGCACAAATGCTGATTATGGCCCCATAAGATGCTCCATAAAGATATTTGCCCCATATAGTGCTGCACAAACCTTGATTATGGCCCCATAAGATGCTCCATACAGACACTTGCCCCATATACCGTAATGCTCCACAAATGTTAATTATGGCCCCATACAGACACTTGCCCCATATAGTGCTGCACAAACGTTATGGCCCCATACAGACACTTGCCCCATATAGTGCTGCACAAACGCTGATTATGGCCCCATACAGACACTTGCCCCATATAGTGCTGCAGAAACGTTATGGCCCCATAGATGCTCCATATAGACACTTGCCCTATTTGCTGTTGCTGCAATTAAAAAAAAAAAAATTACATACTCACCTCTCCGTCGCTCAGGCCCCCGGCACTTTCAATATTTACCTGACTTCGTTCCGGCGCCGCTCCATCTTCAGCGTCTTCTGCACTGACGTTCAGGCAGAGGGCGCGCACTAACCACGTCACCGCGCCCTCTGACCTGAGCGTCACTGCAGAAGACGCTGAAGACGGAGCGGCGCCAGAACGGGGAGCAGGTGACTATCGCGCAGCGCTCCCCTCCCCGTTATACTCACCTGCTCCTGGCACTGTGCAGTCCCTGCTTCCCTGACGCCGCAGCTTCATCCTGTACGGAGCGGTCACCATTACCGCTCATTACAGTAATTAATATTCGGCTCCACCTCCCATAGAGGTGGAGCCGTATATTCATTACTGTAATGAGCAGTACCATGTGATCGCTCAGTACAGGAAGAAGCTGGGGCGCCAGGGAGCCGGGGACCGCGCTAGGAGTAGGTGAGTATAATTAGACAGCCCCTGATCCCCCTCCCCTGCCGACCCCTGGGTATGACTAGAGTATAAGCTGAGAAGGGGACTTTCAGCCCAAAAAAATGGGCTGAAAATCTTGGCTTATACTCGAGTATATACGGTACCTTATAACACCAGCTTGAAAAAATGATTTTAAAATCCAAAATGTTGGCCTACTGAGATGTACGAGGGGCGATCCAAAAGTAATGATAATCGGTTATTTCTATTGCACACAGAAATTAAAATAAAATGTTTTCTTCTCTCTTAGGTAACCACTAGTCCAGGAAAAAAAAAAAATCACTTAAATAGACCACGATTCCCGGGAGCTACATTCATTTGAACATGAACTGCCGAGGAGTGAACATCAAAATGGAAAAAAACGAGCTGAGAGCTGTCATCAAATACCTCTTCTTGAAAAAAATGACTATCAAAGACATACACAGCGACTTGGTGGAAACACTGGGGGACTCTTCTCCTCCATATTCCACAGTTGCATGCTGGGCCAAGGAATTTAAGCTGGGAAGAACATTGACGGAAGATGAACATCGTGAAGGACGCCCATCCACGTCCCTCAATGAAGAAAACGTGAAAAAAGGTGAAGAAGTTGTATTGGCAGATCGAAGAGTGACTATCAGGCATGTAGCTGAGGTCACAGGGATCTCATATGGCAGTATTCAAAGAATCCTTGCAAAAGAATGGCATATGAGAAAGGTCTCCGCGTGTTGGGTGCCAAAAATGTTAACCGACAAGCAAAAGAAGAAACGAGTTGACATTTCAATAGCAAATCTCGAAAAGTTCCAAGCAGACAAGGAAAATTGTTTGTCACGTTTTTTGACCATGGACGAGACCTGGATCCACCACTTTGATCCCGAAACTAAACAACAATCGATGACATGGAAACGAGCCGACGAACCGACGCCCAAGAAATTCAAAGTGTCAAGCTCAGCAGGGAAGGTTATGGCGTCCATTTTTTGGGACGCTGAAGGAATTATTATGGTGGACTATTTGGAGAAGGGAGCCACTATTACGGGCTCCTACTACGCAGAACAAATAAGAAGATTGCGGGAGGCTATCAAGGAGAAAAGGCACGGCAAACTGCGGGCTGGAGTGCTGTTTCACCAAGATAACGCGCCGGCTCACAAAGCTGCAGTTGCCATGGCTACCATTCAAGAGGCGGGCTTTGAACTGGTGGAACACCCCCCCTATTCGCCAGATCTAGCCCCCAGTGACTTCTTTCTCTTTCCTCGGCTCAAGGAACACCTTCGGGGCAAGAAATTTGATGACAATAGCGACGTGATAACCGCTGTTGGAGATTTTTTTGAGGGTCAAGATCAAGAATTTTTTTCGAAGGGAATTCTAAGTTTAGAAAAGAGATGGACTAAATGAATAGACTTGTTAGGAGACTATGTAGAGAAATAATAATTTTTTTTTGGACTATATTCATTGTGTTTAGTATTGATTATCATTACTTTTGGATCGCCCCTCGAATGTTCAGTAAATGCACTCAATACTTGGTCAGGGCTCCTTTTGCATCAATTACAGCCTCCATGCCATGCCGCAGTGATGCAATCAGCCTGTGGCACTGCAGAGGTGTTATGGAAGCCCAGGTTGCTTTGATATCAGCCTTCAGCTTGTCTGCATTGTTGGGTCTGGCGTCTCCCATCTGCTTTGATATCAGCCTTCAGCTTGTCTGCATTGTTGGGTCTGGCGTCTCCCATCTTCCTCTTAACAATATCCCATAGATTCTCTATGGAGTTATGGTCAGAGGAGATTGCTGGCCAATCAAGCACAAGGATACTGTTCTTTTTACACCAGGTATTGGTACTTTTGGCAGTGTGGACAGGTGCCAATCCTGCTGGAGTATGAAATTTCAATCTCCAAAAAGTTTGTAGGCAGAGAGAAGCAGGAAGTGCTCTAAAATTTCCTGGTAGGCAGCTGCGCTGACTTTGGTCTTGATAAAACACAGTGGACCTACACCAGCAGATGGCATGGCTCCCCAAACCATCACGGATTGTGGAAATTTCACACTAGACCTCAAGCAGCTTGGATTGTGGCCTCTTTACTCTTCCCTCAGACTCTGGGATCTTGATTTCCAAATGAAATGCAACATTTACTTTAATTTGAAAACACCTTGGACCACTGAGCAACAGTCCAGTTCTTTTTCTCCTTGGCCCGAGTAAGACGCTTCTGGAGTTGTCTATGGGTCATGAGTGGCTTGACACAAGGAATGCGACACTTGTAGCCCATGTCCTGGATATGTCTGTGTGTGGTGGCTCTTGAAGAAATGACTCCAGCAGCAGTCCACTCCTTGTGAATCTCCCCTAAATTTTTAATGGCTTTTTTTTTAACAATCCTTTCAAGGCTGCAGTTATCCCAGTTGCTTGTGCACCTTTTTCTACCACACTTTTTCCTTCCACTCAACTTTCCATTATTATGCTTGGATGCAGCACTCTGAACAGCCAGCTTCTTTAGAAATGACCTTTTGTGGCTTACCCTCCTTCTGGAGTGTGTCAATGACTGCCTTCTGGACATCTGTTAAGTCAGCAGTCTTCCCCATGATTGTAGAGCCTACTGAAACAGACAAAGGGACCTTTTTAAAGGCTTAGGAAACCTCTGCAGGTGTTTTTTGTTAATTATTATAATTTACCAAGAAAATGACTTTTGTGTTTTCATTGTCTGTAAGCCATAATCCTCAACATTATCAGAAATAAACATGTGAAATAGATCACTCTGTTTGTAATGACTCTATATAATATCTGAGTTTCACTTTTTGTATTTAAACTGAAATTAACTTTTTGATGATATTCTAATTTAGTGAGAAGCACTTGTATAAAAAGTAACTGCATGGAAGAGTGACAGCTAAGCCTAGAAATTGCACCTATCGCCTACTGCTTGTAGGTAAAAGCCTGCATTACTCAATGATCAATCTGTCAAGACATCAATAAATATACTTTAAATTGGTTATACTGGTAGGCTGTGGTCATAATTAAAAATCAATCCACCATTCTTAACCCCTTCGCGACATGCGCCGTACTAGTACTGCGCTGCCGGCACTGCATTTGTGCCAGCCGCAGTACTAGTACGGCGCATCGATCACCGCGGTCTCGCGCTGAGCGCCGCGGTGATCGGGTGCGGGTGTCAGCTGTATATGACAGCTGACACCCCGCGGGCATTTAACCCCTCTGATGCCGCTGTCAGTAGTGACAGCGGTATAGAGGGGGATCGCGCAGGGATGGGGGCTCCCTGCGCTCTCCCACCGGAGCAACGCGATGAGATCGCGCTGCTCCGGTGATCCGGAAGGAGTCCCCGGATCCAAGATGGCCGCGGGACTCCTTCCGGGTCATGAAATCACCTGACTTGCCGGCGCCTGCTGAGAGTTCCTAATAGCAGGCGCCGGCAAGCCTCTGGAACGTGCCTATCAAATCGTTGATCTGACAGAGTGCTATGCACACTGTCAGATCAACGATCTGATCTAAAACAGTGATGTCCCACCCTGGGACAATAGTAGAAAGTAAAAAAAAAAAAAAATAGGATGTATAAAAATAAAAAATAAAAAAATCCCCAAATAAAGAAAAAAAAAGCATTTCCCAATAAATCCATTTATTTATGTAAATAAAAAAAAAACAATAAAAGTACACATATTTGGTATCGCCGCGTCCGTAACGACCCGCTCTATAAAACTATCCCACTAGTTAACCCCTTCAGTGAACATCGCAAAAAAAATAAATAAAAAACAAGGCAAAAAACAACGCTTTATTATCATACAGGCGAACAAAAAGTGGAATAACACGCGATCAAAAAGACGGATATAAATAACCATGGTACCGCTGAAAACGTCATCTTGTCCCGCAAAAAAAAAAGCTGCCATACTGCATCATCAGCAGAAAAATGAAAAAGTTATAGCTCTCAGAATAAAGCGATGCAAAAACAATTATTTTTTTTATATAACATAGTTTTTATTGTGTAAAAGCGCCAAAACATAAAAAAATTACATAAATGAGGTATCGCTGTAATCGTACTGACCTGAAGAATAAAGCTGCTTTATCAATTTTACCACACGTGGAATGGTATAAACGCCCCCCCTAAAAGAATTTCAGGAATTGCTGGTTTTTGTTCATTCCGCCTCCCAAAAGTCGGAATAAAAAGCGATCAAAAAATGTCATGTGCCCGAAAATGGTACCAATAAAAATGTCAACTCGTCCCGCAAAAAACAAGATCTCACATGACTCTGTGGGCCAAAATATGGATAAATTATAGCTCTCAAAATGTGGTGATGCAAAAACTATTTTTTGCAATAAAAAGCGTTTTTTAGTGTGTGATGGCTGCCAACCATAAAAATCCGCCAAAAAACGCTTCATCACCCCCTTAGTTAGGGAAAAATAATAAAATTTAAAAAAATGTATGTATTTCCATTTTCCCATTAGGGTTAGGGTTAGGGCTAGGGTTAGGGCTAGAGTTAGGGTTGGGGTTAGGGCTTGGGTTAGGGCTGGGGTTAAGGTTGGGGTTAGGATTTCAGTTAAAAGTGGGGAGTTTCCACTGTTTAGGCACATCAGGGGCTCTCCAAACGCGACATGGCATCCGATCTCAATTCCAGCCAATTCTGCTTTGAAAAACTAAAACAGTGCTCCTTCCCTTCCGAGTTCTCCTGTGAGCCCAAACAGTGGTTCCCCCCCAACATATGGGGTATCAGCGTTCTCAGGACAAGTTGGACAACAACTTTTGGGGTCCAATTTGTCCTGTTACCCTTGGGAAAATAATAACGTGGGGGCTAAAATATCATTTTCGTGGAAAAAATTTTTTTTTATTTTCACGGCTCTGCGTTATAAACTGTAGTGAAACACTTGTTGGTTCAAAGTTCTCACAACACATCTAGATAAGTTCCTTGGGGGGTCTAGTTTCCAATAAGGGGTCACTTGTGGGGGGTTTCTACTGTTTAGGTACATCAGGGGCTCTGCAAATGCAACATGACGCCTGCAGACCAATCCATCTAAGTCTGCATTTCAAAAGGCGCTCCTTCCCTTCCGAGCTCTGCTGTGCGCCCAAACAGTGGTTCCCCCCATATATGGGGTATCAGCGTACTCAGGACAAATTGGACAATAAGTTTTGTGGTCCAATTTCTCCTGTTACCCTTGGGAGAAAAAAAAATTGCAGGTAAAACATAATTTTGTGGAAAGAAAAAATGATTTTTTAATTTTCACAGCGCTACATTCTAAACTTTAGTGAAACAATTGGGGGTTAAAAGTGCTCACCACACATCTAGATAAGTTCCTTAGGGGGTCTTCTTTCCAAAATGGGGTCACTTGTGGGGGGTTTCCACTGTTTAGGCACGTCAGGGGCTCTCCAAACGCGACATGGGTTCCGATCTCAATTCCAGCCAATTTTGCATTGAAAAGTCAAACGGCGCTCCTTCCGTTCCGAGCTCTGCCATGCGCTCAAACAGTGGTTTATCCCCATATATGAAATATCAGTGTACTCAGGACAAATTGCACAACAAATTTTGGGGTCCAATTTATCCTGTTACCCTTGGGAAAATAAAAAATTTGGGGCAAAAAGATCATTTTTTGTGAAAATTAATATGAAATTTTTTTTACGGCTCTACATTATAAACTTCTGTGAAGCACTTGGAGGTTCAAAGTGCTCACCACACATCTAGATTAGTTCCTTAGAGGGTCTACTTTCCAAAATGGTGTCACTTGTGGGGGTTTCCACTGTTTAGGCACGTCAGGGGCTCTCCAATCGCGACATGGGTTCCAATCTCAATTCCAGCAAATCTTGCATTGAAAAGTCAAATGGCGCTCCTTCCCTTCCGAGCTCTGCCATGTGCCCAATCAATGGTTTACCCCAACATGTAGGGTATCGGCGTACTCAGGAGAAATTGTACAACGACTTTTGTGGTCCAATTTCTCCTGTTACCCTTGGTAAAATAAAACAAATTGGATCTGAAGTAAACATTTTGTGAAAAAAAAGTTAAATGTTCAATTTTTTTTAAACATTCCAAAAATTCCTGTGAAGCACCTGAAGGGTTAATAAACTTTTTTAATGTGGTTTTGAGTACCTTGAGGGGTGCAGTTTTTAGAATAGTGTCACTTTTGGGCATTTTCTGTCATATAGACCCCTCAAAGTCACTTCAAATGTGAGGTGGTCCGTTAAAAAAATGGTTTTGCAAATTTTGTTGCAAAAATGAGAAATCGCTGGTCAACTTTTAACCCTTATAACTCCCTAACAAAAAAAAATTATGTTTCCAAAATTGTGCTGATGTAAAGCAGACATGTGGTAAATGTTGCTTATTAACTATATTATGTGATATAACTCTCTAATTTAAGGGCATAAAAACTAAAAGTTTGAAAATTGCTAAATTTTCATAATTTTTGTCAAATTTTTGTTTTTTTCACAAATAAATGCAAGTCATATCAAAGAAGTTTTACCACTATCATGAAGTACAATATGTCACGAGAAAACAATGTCAGAATCACCAGGATCCGTTGAAGCGTTTCAGAGTTATGACCTCATAAAGTGACAGTGGTCAGAATTGTAAAAATTGGCCCTGTCACTTAGGTGAAAACAGGCTTCGGGGTGAAGGGGATAAAGATGTTTCATGTTGACATGGAATGAGAGGAATCTTCAACAAAAAATAATGACAGTATATCTGTAAACTGTAGCAAGTCTTTGAGGTGGTCTAGACCTATGTATTCCTTTAGTATATCACTAAGCTTTCTGAATGCTTCACTGGGTTTCTATGTGATGTTTTTTGAGATGTCTCTAGATAGGATCTAGTTAAAAGATGGTGGGCTTTTGAACACTTTCCATGACTATAACAGGTTTCTCGGTAACAAATACACAAGACTAAGCTAGCTAATATCTAAACAAAAGATACAGTGACAAGCACAAAAGAAAAAAATGTATTAGAACAGGATTTAAGTAAATAGCAGCTTAAATGTGTGACTCCATGACATCTATGTGATAGAAGCAGAAGCTGGATTATAAAACCATCCCCGTTCTTGCAGACCGAGTGCGTTCATGCTCCACATGGACCACCACTAGTCACTAAATAGACACCATGAGCTGCTATATTGTAAAAATGTCAGTAGTTTCCACTGTTATAGCAGATCATTGCTAGGGGTAAGAGAAATTCCATTGATTAGCTGATCTTCACTTCATGAGACAACTACTTTAGGACTATGGTCACCTTTGACATGTCAATAATTTATTTTTATATGCATTAGTGATTATCTTACATAGCATTTTTGTTATAATGTCAGATGACAATCTTCATTCTTTCATTTTCAGACCTCTTGTGGGAGTGTCCCTTCATGTAATACATGCTGGATGTGAGGTCTGTCTGTATCTATGGTTACTATTGTCTTCATTAGCTCATATATCAGCATAACTGTTATGAACTGGTGGTTTAGGAGCAACATGGGACGAGCTCTGGAGGAGGTGGTACCTGTACTAACCGCAGTTCCTGAGCTTATCACAACACTAGAAGTAGCCGTGGGATGTTCCTGTCACTCCCTAGACACCTCGTCACAGCCGGAGGACTAACTACCCCTAAAGATGGAAACAGGAAAGCTATCTTGCCTCAGAGAAAATCCCCAAAGGAAAGGCAGCCCCCCTCAAATATTGACTGTGAGTGGAGAGGGAAATGACATACGCAGAATGAAATCAGAATGTAGCAAAGGAGGCCAGTCTAGCTAGATAGATAGAACAGGACAGAATACTGTGCGGTCAGTATAAAAAAACTAGAAAAATCCACCACAGAGTTTACAAAAATCTCCACACCTGACTAAAGGTGTGGAGGGTAAATCTGCTTCCCAGAGCTTCCAGCTTAACTGAATAAATCCATATTGACAAGCTGGACAAGAAAAAACATAGAAAGAGCTGAACGATTAAGTCCACAATATGTGGACAGCAAAAGAACAAGCAAGGACTTATCTTTGCTGAACTGGTCAGAATATCAGGGAAATCCAAGCAGAGATGTGAATCCAACCAAGAACCATTGACAACTGGCCCAGGCTGAAGGATAGAGCCAGGATAAATAGCCGAGCCAGAAAGACGATCAGTGGAAGCAGCTGCTGACTGCTAAATCCAAGGAGCAGCAGTTCCACTCAAAACCACCGGAGGGAGCCCAAGAGCAGAACTCACAAAAGTGCCACTTACAACCACCGGAGGGAGCCCAAGAGCGGAATTCACAACACATAAAACCAGAACTGCACTTGTTTTCTCTCCATGTTTTATCTGCTATCCATAAACCTTTAGAATTCTCCTCTCTCTACTGTAGACCTGTGCAAATCCCTCTCCCTGCTGCTATCACTTAGTGCTCATACTAATCTGCGGGGTAAACGGACAAGTGCTAGCCAATAAAAAAATCGGATTACACTCTGACCAATGTTAACTTATGTTTCCCTGCTCATCTGCAATTTTTTTTCTCAGCTGAAATCGGACTGAGAAAAAAAATTGCAGCTTGCTGCGATTGTCCTCGTATCTTGGACGAGACTCGCCAATGCAATTCAATGGGCGTGATAAAAAAAAAAATCACACGGCACTCTGAAAATGTGAGTGCCGTCTGATTTTTACACACCCATGTCTTTTGAAAAGCCAGTAATTCATCTACCGTATACAGTAAAATCACAATGTGACCCGACAAAATAGAATAAGTAGAATAGATATTTACACATAGAATAATAGATATAAAGATGTCAGTGACATATATAATTAGTACAGTGCTTGTATAGGTTACTGTACATATATTTTTTACTTACTAAATTATTTTCAAATAAAAATGGTGTGGGATCCACCGACATTTTATTAACCAGCAGAGGGAAAGTGGACAGCTGGGGGACAGATGTTTATAGCCAGGGAAGGGGGTAATAACCATGGAGCTTCAAAGACTATCAATATCAGCTTGGTATACTAAGCCTTTCCTGGTTATTAAAATGGAGGACCCCCCAAAAAATGAAGTAGGGTCCTCTTTTAATTAATGACCAGCAAAGGCTGGCAGACAGCTGCAGGCTGATATTAAAGGGACTCTGTCACCTGAATTTGGAGGGAACAATTTTCGTAAGGCAAGATTGCCTTGTGCAGGCATGTACTATGGAGGACAGAGAATGAACTTCAATCCAATATTGCAGCCAGCATGCAGCCAGCGGGTAAGGAAAGGGTGAATCAAACACCCGAAAACCCCGCCCCTGTGGCTGAAAATTGTTCCCTCCAAATTCAGGTGACAGAGTCCCTTTAATAACCTAAGAAGGGGCCATGGATATTGGCCCCCTCCCAGACTAAAAATATTAATTAGAAGGTTCTTCACTGTCATCTACACATTTCAATGCCGTACTGGCATCTTTATCAAGTATAAAAAAAACTGTTGCAGCAAGAGACTTCTTTCCAGTAGTGCAGCCAATTTTCAGACGTGCTTTTTTCTGTTTTGATAATTTCTAAATCTTTTGGGGCTCCAGCGAACCACAGTGAGAGCTATTATGCACAAATGGAGAAAACTTTTAACAGTGGTGAACCTTCCGAGGAGGGGCTGGCCGACCAAAATTACCCCAAAAGCGCAGCGACGACTCGTCCAAGAGGCCACAATAGACCCTCCAACAACATCCAAAGAACTGCAGGCCTCAATTGCCTCAGTTAAGGTCAGTTTTCATGACTATCAAGAAAGAGATGGGGCAAAAATGCCCTGCATGGCAGAGTTCCAAGACATAAACCACTGCTAAACAATAAGAACATAAAGGCTTGTCTCAGCTTTGCCAGAAAACATCTTAATGATCCTCAAGACTTTTGGGAGAATACTCTGTGGACTGACAAGACAAAAGTTGAACTTTTTGGAAGGTGTATATCCCATTATATCTGGCGTAAAAGTAACACAGCATTTCAGATGGACCATGAATGGAACCATGAATTCTGCAGTCTACCAAAACATCCTGAAGGAGAATGTCCGGTCATCTGTTTGTGACCTCAAGCTGAAGCACACTTGGGTTATGCAGCAGGACAATGATCCAAAACACACCAGCAAGTCCACCTGTTAATGGCTGAAGAAAAACAAAATTAAGACTTTGGAGTGACCTAGTCAAGATCCTGACCTTAATCCGATTAAGATGCTGTGGAATGACCTTAAAAAGGCAGTTCATGCTTTGAAACCCTCAAATGTGGCTGAATTCCAAAAATTTTGCAAAGATGAGTGAGCCAAAATGCCTCCAGAGCGTTGTAAAAAAACTCATTGCCAGTTTTCGCAAATGCTTGATTGCAATTGTTGCTGTCAAGGGCGGCCCAACCAGTTATTAAGTTTAGGGGGCAAACACATTTTTACACAGGGCCCTATAGGTTTGAATAATAATAAAGACCTTCAATTTAAAAACTGCATTTTGTGTTTACTTGTGTTATCTTTGTCTAATATTTAAATTTGTTTGGTGATCTGAAACTTTTAAGTGTGACAAACATGCAAAAGAATAGGAAGTCAGAAAGGGGTGCATATTACATAGTGAATTGCTTTATGTAAAAGCTCATGTTAAAATCGCATTGCAATTGGATCCCTTTCGCATGTAAATTGGATGCTAGGTGTTAAAAGATAGAATGAACGCACATGAAAATCGCATGACGCTTGCATGATACTAGTCCCACTTTTCTAGACTGAAATAGGACTGTTTTTTTCACAGTGATGGGTATGAGCCCTAACACTGAGAGAAGGAAGGGGTGCAGAAAGATGTCAGGAGCAGGAATTTATACTAAGGGAAGAGCAAGACCAATACAAAGAGCAACACCAATACAAAAAATGGTGTGCACACCTGACAAGATATCAGCAGCATATACAAAACTTTATTAATTTCCATGGACATACAAACCAAGTAAAAACATGTAAATATGGCACAATAACTTATCCAACACCCCTGGTGCTGTATCAAATACATAGGTGGATATACACATAATAGGGAGCAATGACAAATCAAATACTTGTGAAACCTCTGGCTGGTATGTAAGTTACCCCAATAAAAAAAGATAATCATGCATGGTATAGAGGTCACAAAAAAGGGGTTAGCAAAATAGGATAGTAGCCATAATAAGAGGATAGACAATATGAAGATGTGAATAACACTGCAGAATGTAAGCAGTTAAGTACACAGAGAAGTCTCTGTGGATAATACTACCTCATATGCTCAGAGAATGCTCCAGACAACCAAAAAGTGCCATAATAAGCATAGAAAAGCAAGGATCAGGGGTGTGAGAAGACCCCACACGTATCGCTGTTCAACAACAGCTTCGCCAGAAGTGATGACATGCTCCTATTTTGCTAACCCCTTTTTTGTGACCTCTATACCATGCATGATCATCTTTTTTCATTGGGCCGAGGTTCCACAAGTATTTGCTTGTCATTGCTCCCTATTATGTGCATATCCACCTATGTATTGATACAGCACCAGGGGTGTTGGATGGTTATTGTGCCATGTTTACATGTTTTTAAATATTATGAATGGGTTTGTATGTCCATGGTAATTAATAAAGTGTTGTATATATTGTTGAAATCTTATCAGGTATGCACACCATTTTTTGTATTGGTCTTCTCTTCCCTTAGTATGCATTTTGTCTTCCATACAAGGTTTAGCACCCTGACTTCCGCTGGTTTTTCCAAGGTGGTTAAAGGGGGTATCTCAACAGCACTTTTGGCTACTCACCAGTAATAATTCTATGACATGGAACACAAATATACTATTAGATGTACAGTTAGGTCCATATATATTTGGACAGAGACAACATTTTTCTCATTTTGGTTATAGACATTACCACAATTTAATTTTAAACAAAACAATTCAGATGCAGTTGAAGTTCAGACTTTTAGCTTTCATTTGAGGGTATCCATATTAAAATTGGATGAAGAGTTTAGGAGTTTCAGCTCCTTAACCTGTGCCACCCTGTTTTTTAAAGGGACCAAAAGTAATTGGACAATTGACTCCAAGGCTATTTCATGGACAGGTGTGGGCAATCCCTTCATTATGTCATTCTCAACTAAGCAGATAAAAGGCCTGGAGTTGATTTGAGGTGTGGTGCTTGCATTTGGAAGGTTTTCCTATGAAGTAAACATGCAGTCAAAAGTGCTCTCCATGAAGGTGAAACAAGCCATTCTTAAGCTGTGAAAACAGAGAAAAAACCCATCCGAGAAATTGCTACAATATTAGGAGTGGCAAAATGTACAGTTTGGTACATCCTGAGAAGGAAAGAAAGCACTGGTGATCTCATCAATGCAAAAAGACCTGGGCGCCCACGGAAGACAACAGTGGTGGGTGATCGCAGAATAATCTCCATGGTGAAGAGAAACCACTTCACAACAGCCAACCAAGTGACCAACACTCTCCCGGAGGTCGGCGTATCAATATCCAAATCTATCATAAAGAGAAGACTGCATGAAAGTAAATACAGAGGGTTCACTGCACGGTGCAAGCCACTCATAAGTGTCAAGAATAAAAAGGCTAGACTGGACTTTGCTAAAAACATCTAAAAAAGCCAGCACAGTTCAGGAAGGACATTCTTTGGACAGATGAAACCAAGATCAACCTCTACCAGAATGATGGAAAGAGAAAAGTATGGCGAAGGCTTGGTACAGCTCATGATCCAAAGCATACCACATCATCTGTAAAACACGGCGGAGGCAGTGTGATGGCTTGGGCATGCATGGCTGCCAGTGGCACTGGGTCACTAGTGTTTATTGATGATGTGACACAGGACAGAAGCAGCCAAATGAATTCTGAGGTATTCAGAGCCATACTGTGTGCTCAGATCCAGCCAAATGCAGCAAAACTGATTGGTCGTCGTTTCATACTACAGATGGACAAAGACCCAAAACATGAAGCCAAAGCAACCCAGGAGTCTATTAAAGCAAAGAAGTGGAATATTCTTGAATGGCCAAGTCAGTCACCTGATCTCAACCCAATTGAGCATGCATTTCACTTGTTAAAGACTAAACTTCAGACAGAAAGGCCCACAAACAAACAGCAACTGAAAACCACCGCAGTGAAGGCCTGGCAGAGCATCAAAAAGGAGGAAACACAGCGTCTGGTGATGTCCATGAGTTCAAGACTTCAGGCAGTCATTGCCAACAAAGGGTTTTCAACCAAGTACTAGAAATGAACATTTTATTTAAAATTATTGAATCTGTCCAATTACTTTTCTTCCCTTTAAAAACAGGGTGGCACATGTTAAGGAGCTGAAACTCCTAAACCCTTCATCCAATTTTAATGTGGATACCCTCAAATGAAAGCTGAAAGTCTGAACTTCAACTGCATCTGAATTGGTTTGTTTAAAATTCATTGTGGTAATGTCTATAACCAAAATGAGAAAAATGTTGTCTCTGTCCAAATATATATGGACCTAACTGTATCTATTATACAGAATAATACAAAATCAGGCATGTTACATTATAAAATAAAATAAAATACCTGTGACTGTTAACTATATCAAAATATTTTAAACAATGAGGGAAATTATTAAAATACAATTTCTTGTTAAAGTGCTGTCATGATAAGAGTCTATAATAAGTTGCCATTGGTCAAAAATGTATCATTTGCTGTGGGTACATTTAACATGTCTTTTGTGGTGTGTTTAAATTGCACTGCTCCATACTGCTATGTAGGTAACCACAATGTACTTGTGTCACAGTTTTGCAGCCCACAATTTATTTCTAGTGTGGTTTTGTAAGTATATAATCTATTAACCCTTCACCAGATATAATGGAGTCCTGCACTGTTCCTTGTTAAAAGGTGGATAATAAACTGAAGCTTGTAGCTGACAAGAGAATGTAGTAGTGATCTGGAAAACAAGTACCGTATTTTCTGGTGTATAAGACGACTGGGCGTATAAGACGACCCCCAACTTTTCCATATAAAATATGGAGTTTGGGATATACTCACCATATAAGACGGGGGTCATCTTATACGCTCAGTCGTCTTATACGGCGTGTGCGGTGCGGATGGTTCCCACGGCTCTCAGCGGTGCAAGCGGCGGCCTCCGTTCCTAAGGATGCATTGAGCGAAGGACCTTCGATGACGTCGCGGATGCGTGACCGTGACGTCATCGAAGGTCCTTCGCTCAATGCATCCTTAGGAACAGAGGCCGCCGCTTGCACCGCTGAGAGTCGCGGGCCATCGAAGGGTAAGTATATCCCATATTTTTTATTTTCTTTTTTTTTACATGAATATGGATCCCAGGGCCTCAAGGAGAGTCTCCTCTCCTCCAGATCCTGGGAACCATACAGGACCGCTCCCTGCACACGCCGTACCCGGCGTATAAGACAACTCCCGACTTTTTAGATGATTTTTCAGGGGTTAAAAAATCGTCTTATACGCCGGAAAATACGGTATATTGTAAAAAATAAGTTGCGGGGCAACCTTGTCTATTTTAAAAAAATGCCTACAATTGAAGCTTTTCCTTATCATCAAATATAACAATGAGCCTTTTCATATGGAAACAAACTTAAAAGGGTTGTCCCACAAAGTACATTTTAATTAACAGATCTAAAGGTACCTTCACACTGAACGATATCGCTAGCGATCTGTGACGTTGCAGCGTCTTGGCTAGCGATATCGTTGAGTTTGACACGCAGCAGCGATCAGGATCCTGCTGTGCCATCGTTGGTCGGAGCAGAAAGTCCAGAACTTTATTTCGTCGCTGGACTCCCGCAGACATCGCTGAATCGGTGTGTGTGACGCCGATTCAGCGATGTCTTCACTGGTAACCAGGGTAAATATCGGGTTACTAAGCGCAGGGCCGCGCTTAGTAACCCGATGTTTACCCTGGTTACCAGTGTAAATGTAAAAAAAAACAAACACTACATACTTACATTCCGGTGTCTGTCCCCCGGCGCTGTGCTTTCCTGCACTGTCAGCGCCGGCCAGCCGTAAAGCAGATTACAGCGGTGACGTCACCGCTGTGCTTTCCGGCCGGCGCTCACAGTCAGTGCAGGGAAGCAGAACGCCGGGGGACAGACACCGGAATGTAAGTATGTAGTGTTTGTTTTTTTTACATTAGCACTGGTAACCAGGGTAAACATCGGGTTACTAAGCGCGGCCCTGCGCTTAGTAACCTGATGTTTACCCTGGTTACCCGGGGACCGGCATCGTTGGTCGCTGGAGAGCTGTCTGTGTGACAGCTCTCCAGCGACCACACAACGATGAAACAGCGACGCTGCAGCGATCGGCATCGTTGTCTAGATCGCTGCAGCGTCGCTAAATGTGACGGTACCTTTAGAATAAAATATTGGAGTAATGTAATATGTTAGGAAAGAGCAGAATATATATTAACATGTAACAACAAAGGATAAAAAACCTTGAATGATAAAGATAATAAAGTATGATGCCAACAAAAGAAGATTTGACATTGGTCTTTGTACATAACTTTATGTTTATTTGGCAATTTAAAAAAAAAAAAAAGTCACCTGAACCCATAGAGAAGAATATCTTCTGGCTGGCAAGTCCTTGTATGGGTTTCTGTAATTAAAAGGAAAAGATTAGACACTTAATCTCAAGTCTGTATTATTATTGCCTCTATTTTATCAAATGTGCTGTCATCATTTTTTATTTGAAAATCAACATGCTTACTCACATTGATAGTGTATTGGCAACTTATTTGCTAAAGAGCAATAGCCAAAAGCACTGTATGATGGCATTATTTAGAAACTTTATGGTGGTTTTGTTTAGGTTGTTTAATACAGTAGTAAGATTTTTTGACAAATGTACTGAAATATTATTTGTGGACAATATGGTAGTGTAGTGTTAGTAAGGACACTAATACTGAAAATCTACAGTCTGTTTTTCCCTATGCAATGTAAACCAGTGGTGGCCTGCAACTTTATAAATAGGCTACACTGTAAATTTACAAATTGCCTAGAGCACCATAAATAAAGAAGCACTCACATCAAAGTTTTATCCTCTTAATATACTGCAGTCATCACATTATATGGCACTGTGTACTTACAATTGCTCATTTTGCCTTTCTACCCAGTAAATTCTTCTCTTTTCTCTGCTCTATGCAGAAACCAGAAGTCTATTTTCCCTTCAAAAATCATTCCCCTCTTCCAACTCCTAACTCATCTGCTCCCTCCTTCCCCCTGCCAGGGGATGTCATAGATAGACCTAATGGAAAACAGAAAAACAGAAGAATTATCTGGGTAGAAGGGCAAAATGAGCAATTGTAAATACACAGTGCCATATAATATGATTATATTAAGAGAATTGGGAGTGCTTCCTTAATAAAATATAATTTTTGCATAATGCATGTTCAGCAGGTAACTAGCCACAGATAGTATAGCAATATAGTCATATGACTATAGAATAAAACATAACAAAAAGCTACATCTTTTTCTCAGGCTTCTGTATTCTAATGGAAAGTGTCCTCCAATCACCTGTACATCACCACTTTGAAATATGCGAGGTGGTATAAAATGGAATTTGTCTCCAGTTTTTTTTGTTTCTTCTGAGAGCAGCTTAATGTAGGGACAGAAACACAGATTCCAGCAAGATACGACTTACTGGGCTGTGTGCTGCAGTTTTAAAAAAAATCAGTTTTATCTGTTACAGATCTGCACATTCTCTGAATGCTGAGTTTTGTATAATCCCGCTCACACCATTGATTAATAGCTTTCTGCCTATATACAGTGTACACAGAAATCTGGCAATCATGGTGGGTGCACGGTAACACAGAGTTCATAAATGTGGAGGACTACATGATAGCAGGTTTACTAGTTCTCTAGTGATAATGTCCTGCTGATAAAAGAGTGATTTTATAAAAACTATACTAAGCAACCCAGTAAGTGACATTGCTGGAATGAATAGGTTCTCTGCCCCTACATCATGCTGCTCTCAGATTAGGTGCAAAAAGAAACCTAGTGACAGATTTATTTTAAGCACAACAAACAGAAATAGCTATAGGTTAGTGATTTTAAGCCATGGTGATAACTGACAGTGGTATAGTTTTAGCTCTAATACCAAGTTATAATGAGAGTTGAGCGAATTTGCTCGGGTTCCCTCAAATTGGGCAAGCTATAGCGCTTACCAAATAAGCGGCAGAGGGAACCCAGCTTCCTGGATCGCGCCAGCTGATCAGCTGATTGGTACCGCAGCTGCATGTGTCGCGGCTGTGTCAGTCGCAGCACATGGAGAGCCTGTTTGTCTGGGACAATGACTCATGTATAAGCCAAGGGGGGCATTTTCAGCACAAAAAAATGTGCTGAAAAACTCGGCTTATACACGAGTATATAAGGCAATTTTTTTTAAAAAAAGTTTGTGTTGCTATTTTCTCAGGATGGTAACTTTTTTTAAAAAAATGTTCTCTTCATAGAGCTGTGATTATTATTTTTTTTTACATTGAGCTATTTTATTGATTTCAATCGCAGGTACGACAGAATTTGATAACATTAATTGGTCATATTGAATATGTCATCATTAGTGTTGAGCGCAAGTGCTCGCTACTATAGTTTGCTTCGGGTGCTTGGTTATGCACCGATTATCGTGGGTGCTTGAGCCCAATAGCACATCCAAACTACTGTGAATAGGTGCATACCAGGAGCAGCTACTTCCACATTTGGACAGGGAGGTCAGGAACCCATCAGATTAATGAGGCCACCTTGACGATGGTTGATGGGCTCACACTATTTGGCCAAATTTTGTGCAAAGAATCTCATAAATATTTTTCCTAATGTTCAAAAGCCATTTTGCTATTCATATTTCATGTACTTCATATTTGACATGCTTTGGCACGATAGAGTGCAACCTTTTTTTGTATATTGAATATGGAGGTAGCTGCTCCTGGTATGCACCTATTCACACTAGTCTGGATGTGCCAGTCGTTTTTCTGTCATTTCTATGTTAGCTTACTGATTGAGCACTCCTCCCTTCACCATGTGGTTTTTAATTACATCTAATCACATTTGGTTCCGGCCAACCCATATATGTAGGCTTTACTGAGAGAGGTGTCCACATTCACCCATGAATACAGACATTAGCCTTAGGTAAGTGTTCACATTTGGACAGGGAGGTCAGGGACCCATCAGATTAATGAGGCCACTTTGACGATGGTTGATGGGCTCACACTATTTGGCCAAATTTTGTGCAAAGCGTCTCATAAATATTTTTCCTGATGTTCAAAAGCCATTTTGCTTTTCATATTTGATGTATTTCATATTCGACATGCTTTGGCACGATAGAGTGCAACCTTTTTTTGTATATTGTATATGGAGGTAGCTGATCCTGGTATGCACCTACTCACACTAGCTTGGATGTGCACGTCATTTTTCTGTCGGTTCCCTTTAATACATTGGAGAAATCACTTGTTATGTTAATTGTGTTGAGGTATTTAAATTGAACTTGTTTGATCTATTGCAAGCAGCTGAAAGTTTTAAAATTTTGCTAAGAAACCTAATTTGCAATAGGGGTTAAATAATTAGTCGTAATGATGGGAGTGTTGAAGTAAGATGCACCAAATTCATTAAGATGTGTGCGCCTCAATGGGTTTAAAAAAAGCGAGCAGAGCTGGCCAAGGCCTGCATGCTTGCACCAACAATTTTTCAAGCAAAAACTTTGACAATATGCTCAAAAAGAGGCATGGGCATCTTCTTGTGAGTGTTTTCAATGATGTGTTATAAAGTAGTCTCCCAAGTGGAATCAGCTCACTTATTTTAACTGCTTGACTTCTTTGGAAACCTCAATCAGTTAAAAAAAGGCACAACAAAGTCTGAACGTATAAACAGCAAGTCTTTTTTAGTTTCAATAAATTTTATTTTCATAAACAAAGTGAGTTTACAACAGACTCCCACGCAGGGGATTGTATTATACTTATATCACAGAGGTCATACGTATATAAACATAACTTCACAAACAGACACAACTGTTAAATATTAATTATTTATTGAATTATTCTGAATCTCAATTCAGTACAGAGCACATTGCTTCTTGTTGACGTTACAAAAGCTATTTATGTATATAGGAGCTCAGAGCATAAGTCAACGCCTTATAAAGGGGAACACGTGGTCTGTAGAAACATATATATAAACGTCTCTTAGGAGGGTGGTGGTTGGTCTTTTTGTCACGAGGGACTGTCACCTCCTGCCTCTACCATCATGGACGACAGACGAAGAAGGAACAACTGGTAGCAGCCATGATGACCTTCAAACTTCAGACACACAGACAGATGGCTTCCATTCAGAACTTGGGAAAGAGGGGTAACTAATGCTGATATCTACACATGGACAATCTGTTCGTAACCATTTCGTCTATTTTTATGTTTTGCTGCAATATGATTTTTCTATGGACAATAAATAAACCACTATACTTTTTATGAGAATATGACATTTTTCTTTTAAGAATAACGCACCTGGTTAAGTCCTGATTTAAATAAATGTGCAAAATAAGCATATTTAACAACGACAAGACATAGACAAAGGGTCAAATACATAAGGGGAAAGAGGGTAGTGGAAGAGATGCTAAACCGTACTTAACATTGGTATGCGACTAGGTCGTACGACGAGGCGGAGGGGTTTTTTTTTTAATAAATTTCACCAATCCTCTCCCTCTGCTGCAGCGGTTCATCTCCCGTCTGTGAAGCCAATCTAGCTCCATTCCTTAAATGTTAATATCTTCATCGGGGTATCAGTTATTTGCATTCTGCGAAATGGAATATCTGACAAATACGTAGAGTTTCCCTAGCAGGTGGTGCGTATTTTTGCATAAATTCCTGTTTGGTTAGTATTAAATTAAAGGGTGGGCTAAGATGTTTTAGGATAGTTATTCCATTAGTCACCCACCAGGCGAAAGGGCGGGGATCGAGTCCAGGTGAAAACATGGGATTATGGAAGAGGGGGATTAACGGAGAGGACCTGGACTGGAGGTTAAATTTAAATCTCTCCTTCCTCCAAAGGATTAGAGAGTGGGCAGTAAATGGTGCTGTCATATGAAGACCTTGTGGAAGATTCTGTGTAGACCATATGAGACTATATAAGGAAAATGGGCTCAAAAAGAAGATTCTAGATTAACCCACCTAGGTTTACTGTTGGCAACGCAGGTGCTAGTCAATTGAGCTAATTGGGCGGATTTGTAATATAATATAAAATTAGGTAAAGAAAGTCCCCCCAATTTTCTATGTATGAACATTGTTTTTTAATCGAATTCGGGGGGTTTTTCCCTGCCAAATAAACTTTGAAATCAGGGTATGGATTTCATGAAACGTCTTGGATGGTACCGGGATAGGAAGGGAGCGAAATAGGTATAGGAATCGAGGCAGGGAGACCATCTTAATTGCGTGCAGCCTACCCAACCAGGATAGTGTCATGGAGGACCATCTAGCCAGGTCTGCTTTAAGACCCCTTATCAGAGGAAGGTAGTTCCATTTAAATAGGGTCGATCTATGAGAGGTAAGAGTGACTCCAAGATAAGTCAAGAAGTGCTCTTGGTTATTAAATTTAAACTGGGAGACTATATTAGTTTGCATTTCTTTTGGGGTATTAATAAATAAGGCTTCAGACTTGTCAACATTAATTTTGAGGCCGGAAACTAATTCAAATTCACGGTGAACTGAAAATAAATTTGGAAGAGTAGTAAGAGGACTGGAAAGGGTTAAAAGCAAGTCATCGGCAAAGAGACTAGCCTTATATTGTTCACCGAGCCCAGTGGGTCCAAGTATGTTTGGGTTAATTCTTATGGCTTCTGCCAACGGCTCCATGGCTAGGGCGAATAGGGTCGGTGAGCGTGGACAACCCTGCCTCGTCCCCCTTTGTATATTAATTGGAGTAGGCCGGGTGGACGGTAGTTTCAAGTAGGCTATGGGTCTATCATATAACAGCTGAAGGCACGAAACCAGACTATGGGGGATACCAAATTTGGATAAGACTTCGAATAGGTAAGACCACGAGATTGAGTCGAAGGCCTTCTCTATATCTAAGGCCAATAGTAATAGAGGTTGTTTATGATAATTAGCTGAGTGTATAACATTTAGGTTTCTTCTAATATTGTCAGGCCCTTGCCTCTTGGGAATGAACCCAACCTGGTCACGATGAATGAGTGTGGGTAGGGATTTGTTGAGCCTGGTGGTGATAATAGACGTAAAAATGTTTAGGTCAACATTAAGTAATGATATGGGTCTATAATTTTTGGGATACTGGTGGTCTTTTTTTGGTTTGGGGATCACTGTCACATGGGCAACATAGAACTCAGGTGGCATTTGGGTGCCATTTAGAAGAGCACTGCAAAAGTTTTTGATGTGGGGCAAAAGTATGTCATCAAATTTCTTATAGTAGAGCCCGTGAGGCCGTCAGGTCCGGGGGCTTTATTTTTTAAGATTTTTAATTATTGCCGAGATTTCTTCTGCAGAGATAGGCGATTGGAGCTGATCAATAGCAGAGTTAGGGATTTTGGGAAGTGTTAGCTCTCTCAGAAAGGAAGATAAGAGTTGTGGTGGAGGGGGCTGTGGAGCAGAATATAATTTCTGATAATATTCTCTAAACGCATCATATATGGTATCTGGGTGAGCTGAGATTCGACCCGAGGAATCTTTAATGGAGGGAATGTTATTTAGTAATTAACAGCAAGTCTTTTTTGCATAGAAATGTACATGTTCATACATTTCACGGTTTTGAGACTCCTTTTTCATGCTAATTTGAAAGAGACGACCTGCCTGAAAAATACATTGCTTGAAAATACTCTAAGGGTGACAATAACAGAGGGCTGTTGCCTCTAGAAATCTTGGACTTCAAGAGTAGAGAAAAAAATGGTGTTTCTTGTATGTTGATGCTATAAGGACACTCTTTTCACACAAAAAATAAATTTTAATTTGGAACAGACTAAAGAAAATTTATCTGAATGGCATATGCTACATAGAATAGAAGAGTTGTTACAGTTAATTACAAAGCAACATTATACATTTATCAGATCTAAAGATTTATGCTACAAATTCAGTCAAAAATGGAATTATACCTTAAATGTACTTACTCCAGTTTGGTTCACCCTACCTTTGACTATGGAGTTCAATTGTATGTCAATAGTCATAAAAGCAAATAGGCTGAGTCCAGAGCCCTGCAATGTAACGAAGTAATTAAAGAGGATCTGTCGCCACTCCAGACATGACTGATTTAGTAAATAATTGTATTCTGTATAAAATAATACTAATAGGGCATCTTTTTTTATTATCTGTTCTTTCTTTCCTATATTATTCTGCTTAAATTTTTATAAGTAAATTGGCAACAGGATGTTCCCATTCGCTTGTCAAAGATGCATGTTCCCGTACTGTCATCACTGATTGAACAGTGTGAAGGACACCCCCCAACTAGTAACACCCAAATGGTCATTTATTTATACATTTCTAGGAGTAATAACAGAGGAATAGAACTACCGTATATACTCGAGTATAAGCCGACCCGAGTATAAGCCGACCCCTAATTTTGCCACAAAAAACTGGGAAAACTTATCGACTCGAGTATAAGCCTAGGGTGGAAAATACAGCAGCTACCGGTGAATTTCAAAAATAAAAATAGATGCTCCATACCGTTCATTATTGCCCCAAAGGAGGTTCCATATAAAGCTGTGCCATATATAATGCTCCATACCGTTGATTATTGCCCCATAAATGCTCCATATATAGCTGTGCCATATAGAATGCTCTGCACCGTTCATTATTGCCCCATAGATGCTCCTTATTAAGCTGTGCCTTATATGCTCTGCACTGTTCATTATTGCCCCATAGATGTCCTTATTAAGCTGTGCCATATATGCTCTGCACTGTTCATTGTTGCCCCATAGATGTGCCATATAAATCTGTGCCATATATAATGCTCTGCACCGTTGCCCCATAGATGTGCCATATAAATCTGTGCCATATATAATGCTCTGCACCGTTGCCCCATAGATGTGCCATATAAATCTGTGCCATATATAGTGCTCTGCACCGTTGCCCCATAGATACTCCACATAAATCTGTGCCATATATAACGCTGCTGCTGCAATGAAAAAAAAAAAACACATACTCACCTCTCTTGCTTGCAGCTCCTCAGCGTCCTGTCCCGGCGTCTCTCTGCACTGACTGATCAGGCAGAGGGCGGCGCGCACACTATATGCGTCATCGCGCCCTCTGACCTGAACAGTCAGAGCAAGAGGACGCGAAGACAGAGCGGCGCTCGGCGTGTGGAATGTGGACAGGTGAATATAAAATACTCACCTAGTCCCGGCGCTCCCGGCGCTCCCCCTGCCTGTCACACTGTCTTCGGGTGCCGCAGCCCTTCCTCTGTCAGCGGTCACTGGCACCGCTGATTAGAGAAATGAATTTGCGGCTCCACCCCTATGGGAGTGGAGTCCATATTCATTTCTCTAATGAGCGGTCCCACGTGACCGCTGAACAGGGGAAGAGCTGCGGCACCCGAAGACAGTGTGACAGGCAGGGGGAGCGCCAGGAGCGCCGGGACTAGGTGAGTATGCCTCAGCGCCCTCTCCCCCTCACCCGCCGACCCTGACTCGAGTATAAGCCGAGAGGGGCACTTTCAGCCCAAAAATTTGGGCTGAAAATCTCGGCTTATACTCGAGTATATACGGTATGTATATTTCCAATAAAACCATTTTTCAATAGATGCTCCAGAATTGTTGTGCCAAAAGAGCTGATACATCAGTGATCAATGCGAAAGAAAAGTGTGTATTCTAAACAACAGAAATTTAAGGAGATAAATTAATATTCATTATTTTCTTAAAAAATAAAAAACAAAAAAAAACATTTTAAATCTAATATCATAACTACTTCCAGGCAGTTATTTTATTCTTATAGTATTAAATATGTTGAAGCAGACTAATTGTATCCGGACGGCAATACAGACAATAATATAACAAATGGTTTAACCCCTTAGTGACAGAGCCAATTTGGTACTTAATGACCGAGCCAATTTTTACAATTCTGACCAGTGTCACTTTATGAGGTTATAACTCTGGAACGCTTTATCGGATCCCGCTGATTCTGAGATTGTTTTTTCGTGACATGTTGTACTTCAAGTTAGTGGTAACATTTCTTCGATATTACTTGCGATTATTTATGAAAAAAATGGAAATATGGCGAAAATTTTTAAAATTTTGCAATTTTCAAACTTTGTATTTTTATGCCCTTAAATCAGAGAGATATGTCACAAAAAAATAGTTAATAAATAACATTTCTCACATGTCTACTTTACATCAGCACAATTTTGGAAACAATTTTTTTTTTTGTTAGGGAGTTATAAGGGTTAAAAGTTGACCAGCAATTTCTCATTTTTACAACACCATGTTTTTTTTAGGGACCACATCACCTTTGAAGTGATTTTGAGGGGTCTATATGATAGAAAATAACCAAGTGTGACACCATTCTAAAAACTGCACCCCTCAAGCTGCTCAAAACCACATTCAAGAAGTTTATTAACCCTTTACGTACTTCACGGGAACTAAAACAATGTGGAAGAAAAAAATGAACATTTAACTTTTTTTTGCAAACATTTTACTTCAGAACCATTTTTTTTAATTTTCACAAGTGTAAAAACAGAAATTTAACCACAAATTTTGTTGTGCAATTTTTCCTGAGTACGCCGATACCCCATATGTGGAGGTAAACCACTGTTTGGGCGCACCGCAGAGCTTGGAAGTGAAGGAGCACCGTTTGACTGTTTCAATGCAGAATTGGCTGGAATTGAGATCGGACGCCATGTCGCGTTTGGAGAGCCCCTAATGTGCCTAAACAGTGGAAACCCCCCACAAGTGACACCATTTTGGAAACTAGACCCCCCAAGGAACTTATCTAGATGTGTGGTGAGCACTTTGAACCCCCAAGTGCTTCACAGAAGTTTATAACGTAGAGCCGTGAAAATAAAAAATCGCATTTGTTTTCACAAAAATGATTTTTTCGCCCACAAATTCTTATTTTCACAAGGGTAACAGGAGAAATTAGACCACAAAAGTTGTTGTGCAATTTCTCCTGAGTACGTCGATACCCCATATGTGGAGGTAAACCACTGTTTGGGCGCACCGCAGAGCTTGGAAGTGAAGGAGCACCGTTTGACTTTTTCAATGCAGAATTGGCTGGAATTGAGATCGGATGCCATGTCGCGTTTGGAGAGTCCCTGATGTGCCTAAACAGTGGAAACCCCCCACAAGTGATACCATTTTGGAAACTAGACCCCTTAAGGAACTTATCTAGATGTGTGGTGAGCACTTTGAACCCCCAAGTGCTTCACAGAAGTTTATAACGTAGAGCCGTGAAAATAAAAAATCTCATTTTTTCTACAAAAATGATCTTTTTGCCCCCAAATTTTTATTTTCACAAGGGTAACAGGAGAAATTAGACCACAAAAGTTGTTGTGCAATTTCTCCTGAGTACGTCGATACCCCATATATGGGGGTAAACCACTGTTTGGGCGCACCGCAGAGCTTGGAAGAGAAGGAGTGTCGTTTTACTTTTTCAATGTAGAATTGGCTGGAATTGAGATCGGACGCCATGTCACGTTTGGAGAGCCGCTGATGTGCCTAAACAGTAGAGACCCCCCACATATGACACCATTTTGGAAACTAGACCCCTTAAGGAACTTATCTAGATGTGTGGTGAGCACTTTAAACCCCCAGGTGCTTCACAGAAGTTTATAACGTAGAGCCGTGAAAATAAAAAAATCGCATTTTTTCTACAAAAATGATCTTTTTGCCTCCAAATTTTTATTTTACCAAGGGTAACAGGAGAAAATGGACCCCAGAAGCTGTTGTACAATTTGTCTTGAGTACGCCGACACCCCATATGTGGGGGTAAACCACTGTTTGGGCGCATGGCTGAGCTCGGAAGCAAAGGAGCGCCATTTGACTTTTCAATGCAAAATTGACTATAATTGAGATCGGACGCCATGTCGCGTTTGGAGAGCCCCTGATGTGCCTAAACAGTAGAAACCCCCCAAAAGTGACCCCATTTTGGAAACTAGACCCCCCATGGGACTTATCTAGATGTGTAGTGAGAACTTTGAATGCCCAAGTGCATCACAGAAGTTTATAATGCAGAGTCGTGAAAATAAAAAATATATATTTTTTAACAATAAAGATTTTTTAGCCCCCAAGTTTTTATTTTCACAAGGGTAACAAGAGAAATTGGACCCCAAAAGTTGTTGTCCAATTTGTCCTGAGTATGCTGGTACCCCATATGTGGGGGTAAACCACTGTTTGGGCGCACGGCAGAGCTCGGAAGGGAAGGAGCGCCATTTTGGAATGCAGACTTTGATAGAATTGTCTGCGGGCGTTATGTTGCGTTTGCAGACCCCTAATGTACCTAAACAGTAGAAACCCCCAACAAGTGACCCCATTTTGGAAAATAGACCCCCCAAGGAACTTATCTAGACATGTGGTGAGAACTTTGAATGCCCAAGTGCTTCACAGAAGTTTATAATGCAGAGTAGTGAAAATAAAAAATATTTTTTTCCCACAAAAAAGATTTTTTTAGCCCCCAAATTTTTATTTTCACAAGGGTAACAAGAGAAATTGGACCCCAAAAGTTGTTGTCCAATTTGTCCTGAGTATGCTGGTACCCCATATGTGGGGGTAAACCACTGTTTGGGCGCACGGCAGAGCTCGGAAGGGAAGGAGCGCCATTTTGGAATGCAGACTTTGATAGAATTGTCTGCGGGCGTTATGTTACGTTTGCAGAGCCCCTGATGTACCTAAACAGTAGAAACCCATACAAGTGACCAAATTTTGGAAACTAGACCCCCTAAGGAACTTATCTAGATATGTGGTGAGAACTTTGAAAGCTCAAGTGCTTCACAGAAGTTTATGATGCAGAGTAGTGAAAATAAAAAAATATTTTTTTTTCCAACAAAAAAGATTTTTAGCCCCCAAGTTTTTATTTTCACAAGGGTAACAGGAGAAATTGGACCCCAAAAGTTGTTGTCCAATTTATCCCGAGTACGCTGATGCCCCATATGTGGGGGTAAACCACTGTTTGGGCGCACGGCAGAGCTCAGAAGGGAGGGAGTACCATTTGACTTTTTTAGCGCAAAATTGGCTGTCGTGTTTGGAGACCCCCTGATGTACCTAAACAGTGGAAACCCCCCAATTCTAACTAACCCCTAACCCCCCAATTCTATCCTAACCCCAACACACCCCTAACCCTAATCTCAACCCGATCCATAATCCTAATCACAACCCTAACGATAATCACAACCCTAACCCCAAAACAGCCCTAATCTCAACCCTAACCCTAATCAAAACCCTAAATCTAACACACCCCTAACCCTAATCCCAACCCTAACCCTAATCCCAACCCTAATCCCAAACGTAACACTAATCCCAACCCTAATCCAAACCCTAACCCTAATCCCAACTCTAACCCTAACTTTAGCCCCAACCCTAACTTTAGCCCCAACCCTAACCATAACTTTAGCCCCCGTCGTCACAAAAAAAGTTCAATGTAACCTTTTTTTTGTACGTCGCGTCCGCCATTTCCGCGCATGCGTGGCCGTAACTCTGCCCCCTCCTCCCCAGGACATAGACTGGGCAGCAGATGCGTTGAAAAACTGCATCCGCTGCCCACGTTGTGCACAATTTTCACAACGTGTGTCGGTACATCGGGCCGACGCATTGCGACCGCCCCGTACCGACGCAAGTGTGAAAGAAGCCTAAGGCTACTTTCACACTAGCGTCGTACTCGGCCCATCGCAGTGTGTCGGGCCGACGTACCGACGCTAGCGTTGTAAGCGCCGCACAACGGGTGCAGCGGATGCTGTTTTTTCAATGCATCCGCTGCCCCATTGTGAGGTGCGGGGAGGCGGGGGCGGAGTTCCGGCCACGCATGCACGGTCGGAAATGGCGGACACGTCGCACAAAAAAGTTACATGTAGTTTTTTTTGTCGACGGTCCGCCAAAGCACGACGCATCCGTCGCACGACGGATGCGACATGTGGCAATCCGTCGCAATGCGTCGCTAATGCAAGCCAATGGAGAAAAAACGCATCCTGCAAGCACTTTTGCAGGATGCGTTTTTTCTCCAACGACGCATTGCGACGGAAGCCAAAAAACGCTAGTGTGAAAGTAGCCTAACCCTAACCCTAGCCCTAACCCTAAATTTAGCCCCAACCCTAACCCTAACTCTAACCCTAACCCTAACTCTAACCCTAACCCTAATTTTAGCCCCAACTTGTCTTCTCCTGCCGGCCGGCAGATGGCAGCAGAAGGCGGGCGCACTGCGCATGCGCCCGCCATGATGAAAAAGCCGGCTGGCAGGAGAAGACAGAAGAGGACCCAGGGACCCCGGGTGAGTATGATAGGGTCCCCGAATCCCCCTATTTCTCTGTCCTCTGATGTGCGATCACATCAGAGGACAGAGAAATAACTGATCGCTTTTTTTTTTTTGCGGTCGCCGGTAAACTGTTAATTACCGGCGATCGCAAAGCAGGGGTCGGTGCAAACCGACCCCGATCATGTTCTTTGGGGTCTCGGCTACCCCCGGCAGCCGAGACCCCAAAGATCTTCCGGGTGCCGGGCGGCGGGCGCACTGCGCGTGCGCCCGCCATTTTTTCCCGGAAAAAAGATGGCGGCGCCCATGGGGAGACACGAGGAGCACCGGGGGAGGTAGGTGAGTATTGGGGGGCTATTGGGGGCCATCGGGGACCACATTTCTCTGTCCTCCGATGTGCGATCACATCGGAGGACAGAGAAATTAAACGGCAAATCGCGTTTTTTTTTTTTTTTGTTGCGACCGCCGGTAAACGGTTAATTACCGGCGATCGCAACTCGGGGGTCGGTAAAAACCCCCCGAATCATGTTCTCTGGGGTCTCGGCTACCCTCGGCAACCGAGACCCCAGAGAAAATCCGACTCTGGGGGGCGCTATTCACTTTTTCCACAGCGCCGTTAATTAACGGCGCTGTGGATTAAGTACCCTTAGCGGCCGCCATTAAAAGGCGTATCGGCGGTCGTTAAGGGGTTAAAGTAAATTTCACAAAGTCAACATTTTTTAGATCACAAAGAATGCTTAGCTAAATGATTCCTGTTTCCTTGTTTTTGTGCAGTCTATGAAAAATTGTTTTAATAATATTTAAAGTGAATTTCCTATTTTATAATGAAGGCGTAATTTGCATTGGGCAGGAGAAATGTCAGTCCCATGGTTGTTATAGCAACAAAAAGCCCAGCTGTATTCTTTAGTGTGGGTTTACATGCAGCGTTTTTAACAGCATTTTTTTTTTGTATAAATCAATTTTATTGATCACAGCAATAAAGAATAATGATGAGTAATACAAATTAGTAAATCTGTGCAATAATAGGCAGAAGATACAAATTAATCAAATGAAATAAAGTTACAACATTTAAGTCTTATAATATAACTTTCTTGTTGACAACGTTGTCAATTATCCCAAAATTATAAAGTGTTAACAGCAAGGATAGACAATAACCATTGTTGAATTTCTTTGTAATCAATCAAAAGTACACTGTATAGTCAAACTGAGTAACAGCATTTTTTTTTATACAGAGAGATGATAAATTCAAGTTTATAGTGAGGTACAATGGGGGAATTCACTAAGACTGGCATTTCACAAATTACAGTAAATCTCTGAGAACGTCAATGGAAAAAAAGGCTGTATTTACCAATAAATTGCTACAACAACCGTTTATTGTAGGATGCAGACAGGCTCCAATGGTATTATATGATGAAGTTAGTACTGAATGCAAAATACTGATGAATTGGGACGAACTGGGATGTACTGGGACTGAAACTCAGCCATAGGCCCATGCTGTCTCCGTCCCCAGTCTCTATTACTAATATTAACCTGCCTGAAATAAATCAAGATTTACTAAAAGACCAATATTTGTAACCAGGTTCTCCAGATAATTGGAAGTGGGCCGTCATGTAAGTGCAAGTATCCGATCTCAACACCTACGGCCACATTATAACTAAATGTACTTTGCTTTGGTAAATTTACTTGTATTGGAAAAGGCTGCGCATGTTTAGTCAGCACGTCACCGCATGTATGCAAATCGTATACTTGCAGTCATGTAAGGTACTAGCAGGAACACGGGATACAGTGACGAGCAGGAGGCAGAGCAAGAGTTAACAGGTTATATATATATACTCGACAGTAAATACTCCACGCAGGGAGAAAGGGGGTGTAAACATACAGGCCCACAATATGTATATAGCAATAAAGTAACTGCAACGGGTGAAATAACAGGTTAACGTATCAGTCTCTGGTTCCTGGATGATGGTGGCTGGAAAATCCCAAGATGGCGCCATAGGTGGCGCGTGACGTCTCTGAGCTGGTCCTGAAGAAAAGTGAAGCACTGTCTCTGTACAGCGGCGAAGTATCCTGATCTTCTTACACGTGGTATTGTGATCCTGGAACGAGGTGCTGAACGGGGAAAGGTCTGCTGCACAGCCAAAGAAGTACAAAGTCCCGAAGTGGAGGCCGCAGTCTCACCGCTGCGAACCGCGGACGCCCGATCAGCGTTGCAAAGAGAATCAGCAGGTGTCCGATGCACCGACCAGTTAGTGCTGTTAAGGTCGGGGATTGACGAGGAGTTAGTCTCTGGACATGCAGTCTGTTGGCGTGGGGGATGGAACGCTGCAAAGCGGGCCTGTCAGTTGGCGTTGGTGTGCAGAGAGGGAGTCAACATTCTCCTGTAGCACACGCTGGGTACCTGCCAAAAGCCCCGTTTCCGCGCCCAACAGTCAGGTGCAAAGGTCTACTCCGGTCAGAAAGTGCTTCCCCTGGCAACAATGGTGACAGTCCCGACAGTTCCAGCCCGGACACGCAAGAGACTACTATTCTGGTCCATCTTTCTACAGTCACATAACTGCCCACTTCTGGCACTGGAAAATTCTCACAGCACGTGATGAACACACTGTGAGGATTCACAAATCTGCAGTCACTGAGACTGGAAACTTTAACTTCAAGCTTGGACAACCCCTTTAATCAAAACCACTGTACTACAACTGATATTAACAAAATAGTGACTGTATGTACAATGGTAATATCAGTTCTACACTAGTGCTCTGTAAATCGTATATGTGTGTACTGTGCAGGTTCTCACCAGTGCTGTTCTTGTTGATTGCTGCCATTCATTTTCCCTTTTCCTTTGTATATGGCTCAGACCACCATGACCTTTTCTTCCATAAATAATTTGTCCCTGCAAAATGGAACACACAGACATCTTACCTTTACTGATTTCCAGCTCCCTCCTTACATTCTACCACCTCTACACAAACCATATAGTGACATTAATATTGTCACTTCTTTGCTCTATATTCTAGTACTACTGTCACGGGTTTACCGCGACAGAGAGCAGCCAGATGAATGCAGCATCTAATTTCTCCTACTCCTGCACTGATTAGAAGCACTTCACCTTCATATTAAACAGTGCAGGTTTCTCTTAGCAGTACAGGGGTTAATCTGCTCAGTCGAGAGCTCTTGGAAACTCTCCTGCATTAAGGCTTTAGGCTGTTCACTGTTATCCACTCCTCTCCTATATATTCTGGGCTGTGGCAAGCACTCCTTTCCATAGATAGCTTCATGCTGCATAGTTAGATGATAGTTTGCAATTGTTTTGTGAGAAGGCATTTGGTGGATTTTTCTGAGACTGTTGCTAGGTTTTGAAATGTGCTAATCCCACTCCTTCCCCTACTTTGATTTTACCCCATTCTCCACTACCCGGTGTTTACCTCTGTTGTTTGTGTGAGAATATTTGTATGACTGGTATTTTCCTTTATCCCTGTTCGTATTACCTTGTTAGTCTGGTTGGTGTATTACGGTACACAACTATTCACCTTTTCCCCTAGGTGGGGGAAGGGTACAGACTGAGGGCTGATTCAGGAGCTAAGACAAAGTAGGTGGCCCCAGTGTCTTCACCATCAGAAGTAATCCAGGGAACAGGGCAAGCTAGGGTGCCCCTAGCGTTGGGAACAGTGAAGGAGACCCTGGTCCAGGGACAAAAGAGTAGTGACAAATACCCTTCTATTGTGCCCCATACAACTGTGCCCCTACGTGTGGCCCTACACAGACATAATATTGTATTATCTCTTTCCACCCAGCGTAACTGACAGCTGCAGCTTGTACTGAGCAGTGTGAGATCTCAGCAGCAACGGGGAGGAGGGACACTAAGGGATGCCAATCATGATAGGTGGATTGAGACTGAGTTTAAACTGTCAAAAAGGATTAGACTGCTATCCGAAAAATGTCTTTTTAAAAGATCATATCATCTGAATCAGGATGCACAAACTGCAGACAACACGAATAAGTGCCTGACTGCATGATCTTTAACCCCTTCCCGACCTGTGACACAGCGTATGCGTCATGAAAGTCGGTGCCAATCCGACCTGTGACGCATATGCTGTGTCACAGAATGATCGCGTCCCTGCAGATCGGGTGAAGGGGTTAACTCCCATTTTACCCGATCTGCAGAGTCAGGGGGAGTGGTACTTCAGCCCAGGGGGGGTGGCTTCACCCCCCCGTGGCTACGATCGCTCTGATTGGCCGTTGAAAGTGAAACTGCCAATCAGAGCGATTTGTAATATTTCACCTATGAAAATGGTGAAATATTACAATCCAGCCATGGCCGATGCTGCAATAGCATCTGCCATGGCTGGAGACCCCGATCTGCCCCCACCCCACCCCACCGATCGCCTCCCCAGTCATCCTTTTTGCCCCGATCTCCATTCCGCTCCCCTCCTCCCTCCTGTCGGCTCCCCCGGTCCTCCTGTCCGCTCCCCAGGTCCTCCGATCCCCCCCCCCCCGTGTTCCGGTGCCACCCCCCCATACTTACCTAGCTCCGATGTCCCTCCCGGTGTCCGGCCGTCTGCTTCATGGGCGCCGCCATCTTGGAAAATGGCGGGCGCATGCGCAGTGCGCCCGCCGAATCTGCCAGCCGGCAGATTCGTTCCTGCACATTTTGATCGCTGTGATAAGTTCTATCACAGCGATCAAAATAAAAAAAAAAAGTAAATAAATCACCCCCTTTATCACCCCCATAGGTAGGGACAATAATAAAATACAGAAAATATAATTATTTTTGTTTTTCCATTAGGGTTAGGGTTAGGGGTACGGTTAGGGGTAGGGGTAGGGTTAGGGGTAGGGTTGCACTTAGGGCTAGGGTTGCACTTAGGGTTGCACTTAGGGTTGCACTTAGGGCTAGGGTTGCACTTAGGGTTGCACTTAGGGTTGCACTTAGGGCTAGGGTTGCACTTAGGGTTGCACTTAGGGCTAGGGTTGCACTTAGGGTTGCACTTAGGGTTGCACTTAGGGCTAGGGTTGCACTTAGGGTTGCACTTAGGGTTGCACTTAGGGCTAGGGTTGCACTTAGGGTTGCACTTAGGGTTGCACTTAGGGCTAGGGTTGCACTTAGGGTTGCACTTAGGGCTAGGGTTGCACTTAGGGTTGCACTTAGGGTTGCACTTAGGGCTAGGGTTGCACTTAGAGCTAGGGTTGCACTTAGGGCTAGGGTTAGAATTAGGGTTAGAATTAGGGTTAGGGTTGGAATTAGGGTTAGAATTAGGCTATGTGCACACGGTGCGGATTTGGCTGCGGATCCGCAGCGGATTGGTCGCTGCGGATTCGTATCAGTTTTCCATCACGTTTACAGTACCACGTAAACCTATGGAAAATCAAATCCGCTGTGCCCATGGTGTGGAAAATACAGCGCGGAAACGCTGCGTTGTATTTTCCGCAGCATGTCAATTCTTTGTGCAATTCCGCAGCGTTTTACACCTGCTCCATAATAGGAATCCGCAAGTGAAATCCACACAAAAAAACACTGGAAATCCGCTGTAAATCCGCAGGTAAAGCGCAGTGCGTTTTACCTGCAGATTTTTCAAAAACTGCGGAAAAATCCACACAAATCCGCAACGTGAGCACATAGCCTTAGGGTTGGAATTAGGGGTAAGACTAGGGTTAGGGGTGTGTTGGGGTTACGGTTGTGGTTAGGGTTGGGATTAGAGTTAGGGGTGTGTTGGGGTTAGTGTTGGAGTTAGAATTGAGGGGTTTCCACTTTTTAGGCACATCAGGGGGTCTCCAAACGCGACACGGCGCCACCATTGATTCCAGCCAATCTTGCGTTGAAAAAGTAAAATGGTGCTCTCTCCCTACCGAGCCCCGACGTGTGCCCAAACAGTGCTTTACCCCCACATATGGGGTACCAGCGTACTCAGGAGAAACTGATCAACAACTTTTGGGGTCCAATTTCTCCTGTAACCCTTGGGAAAATAAAAAATTGCGGGCTAAAAAATTATTTTTGAGGAAAGAAAAATGATTTTTTATTTTCACGGCTCTGCGTTATAAACTTCTGTGAAGCACTTGGGGGTTCAAAGTGCTCACCACACATCTAGATAAGTTCCCTTGGGGGTTTAGTTTCCAAAATGGGGTCTGTCATTATCCCAATGGCAGGGAATTAAACACATAACACGGGCAAAAACAGGACAAGCTCTAGGGTGATGGAACCTGAGCTGACCGCGATCCTGAACCTCAACACTCAACTAACAGCAGCCGGGGAACGTTCCTGGGGGGACTCTAGACGTCTCGCGCCAGCCGGAGATCTAGCTACCCCTATCAGAAGAATCACAGACCTATCTTGCCTCCAGAGAAATATTCCCACAGAAATAGCAGCCCCCCACATATAATGACGGTGAAATGAGAGGAAGGCACAAACGTAGTTATGAAAACAGATTCAGCAAAATGAGGCCCGCTTAAGCTAGATAGCAGAGGATACAAAAGGTGAACTGCGCGGTCAGCTTAAAACCCTTCAAAATACCATCCTGAAATTACTTGAACTCATGTGCCAACTCATGGTACATGAGTGGTAATTTCAGCCCACTAGAGCAACCAGCAGCAGAGAATTACATATCTGCAAGCTGGACTAAAAACATGAAAGCAAACATGAAACAGGGAAATCCAGACTTAGCTTGTCTTGAAGGCCTAGGAGCAGGTAGCAAAGGTAACAGAGACACACTGATACATTGATAGCCGGCAAGGGAATGACAGGAAAGCCAGGTTAAATAGGAAACACCCAGCCTCTGATGGACAGGTGGAAACCCGAGACCGCAACCCACCAAAGTCACCCAGTACCAGCTGTAACCACCAGAGGGAGCCCAAAAACAGAATCCACAACAGGGGTCACTTGTGGGGAGTTTCTACTGTTTAGGCACATCAGGGGCTCTGCAAACGCAACGTGACGCCCGCAGAGCATTCCATCAAAGTCTGCATTTCAAAACATCACTACTTCACTTCCAAGCCCCGGCATGTGCCCAAACAGTGCTTTACCCCCACATATGGGGTACCAGCGTACTCAGGAGAAACTGATCAACAACTTTTGGCGTCCAATTTCTCCTGTAACCCTTGGGAAAATAAAAAATTGCGGGCTAAAAAATTATTTTTGAGGAAAGAAAAATGATTTTTTATTTTCACGGCTCTGCGTTATAAACTTCTGTGAAGCACTTGGGGGTTCAAAGTGCTCACCACACATCTAGATAAGTTCCCTTGGGGGTTTAGTTTCCAAAATGGGATCACTTGTGGGGAGTTTCTACTGTTTAGGCACATCAGGGGCTCTGCAAACGCAACGTGATGCCCGCAGAGCATTCCATCAAAGTCTGCATTTCAAAACGTCTCTACTTCACTTCCAAGCTCCGGCATGTGCCCAAACCGTGGTTTACCCCCACATATGGGGTATCACCGTACTCAGGAGAAACTGGACAACAACTCTTGGGGTCAAATTTCTCCTGTTACCCTTGAGAAAATAAAAAAATCAGGGCTAAAAAAATTTTTTTGAGGAAAGAAAACGTATTTATTATTTTCACGGCTCTGCGTTATAAACTTCTGTGAAGCACATAGGGGTTCAAAGTGCTCACCACACATCTAGATAAGTTCATTTGGGGGTCTAGTTTCCAAAATGGGGTCACTTGTTCGGGGTTTCTACTGTTTAGGCACATCAGGGGCTCTGCAAACGCAACGTGACGCCCGCAGAGCATTCCATCAAAGTCTGCATTTCAAAACGTCACTAGTTCCCTTCCGAACCCCGACGTGTGCCCAAACAGTGGTTTACCCCCACATATGGGGTATCAGCGTACTCAGGAGAAACTGGACAACAACTATTGGGGTCAAATTTCCCCTGTTACCCTTGGGAAAATAAAAAATTCAGGGCTAAAAAAAATTTTTTGAGAAAAGAAAAATTATTTTTTATTTTCATGGCTCTGCGTTATAAACTTCTGTGAAGCACTTGGGGGTTCAAAGTGCTCACCACACATCTAGATTAGTTCCTTGGGAGGTCTAGTTTCCAAAATGGGGTCACTTATGGGGAAGCTCCAATGTTTAGGCACACAGGGGCTCTCCAAACGCGACATGGTGTCCGCTAATGATTGGAGCTAATTTTCCATTCAAAAAGACAAATGGCGTGCCTTCCCTTCCAAGCCCTGCCGTGCACCCAAACAGTGGTTTACCCCCACATATGGGGTATCATCGTACTCAGGACAAACTGGACAACATTTGGGGTCCAATTTCTCCTGTTACCCTTGGGAAAATAAAAAATTCTGGGCTAAAAATCATTTTTGAGGAAAGAAAAATTATTTTTTATTTTCACGGCTCTGCGTTATAAACTTCTGTGAAGCACTTGTTGGTTTAAAGTGCTCACTATGCATCTAGATAAGTTCCTTGGGGGGTCTAGTTTCCAAAATGGGGTCACTTGTGGGGGAGCTCCAATGTTTAGGCACACAGGGGCTCTCCAAACGCGACATGGTGTCCGCTAACGATTGGAGCTACTTTTCCATTCAAAAAGTCAAATGGCGCGCCTTCCCTTCCGAGACTTACCATGTTCCCAAACAGTGGTTTACCCCCACATGTGAGGTATCAGTGTACTCAGGAGAAATTGCCCAACAAATTTTAGGATCCATTTTATCCTGTTGCCGATGTGAAAATTAAAAAATTGAGGCTAAAATAATTTTTTTGTGAAAAAAAAAGTACTTTTTCATTTTTACGGATCAATTTGTGAAGCACCTGGGGGTTTAAAGTGCTCACTATGCATCTAGATAAGTTCCTTGGGGCGTCTAGTTTCCAAAATGGGGTCAATTGTGGGGGAGCTCCAATGTTTAGGCACACGGGGGCTCTCCAAACGCGACATGGTGTCCGCTAAAGATTGGAGCCAATTTTTCATTCAAAAAGTCAAATGGCTCTCCTTCCCTTCCGAGTTCTGCCATGCGCCCAAACAGTGGTTTACCCCCACATATGAGGTATCAGCGTACTCAGAACAAATTGGACAACAACTTTCATGGTCCAGTTTCTCCTTTTACCCTTGGGAAAATAAAAAAATTGTTGCTAAAAGATCATTTTTGTGACTAAAAAGTTAAATGTTCATTTTTTACTTCCATGTTGCTTCTGCTGCTGTGAAACACCTGAAGGGTTAATAAACTTCTTGAAGGTGGTTTTGAGCACCTTGAGGGGTGCAGTTTTTAGAATGGTGTCACTTTTGGGTATTTTCAGCCATATAGAACCCTCAAATTGACTTCAAATGTGAGGTGGTCCCTAAAAAAAATGGTTTTGTAAATTTTGTTGTAAAAATGAGAAATCACTGGTCAAATTTTAACCCTTATAACTTCCTAGCAAAAAAAAAAGTTGTTTCCAAGATTGTGCTGATGTAAAGTAGACATGTGGGAAATGTTATTTATTAACTATTTTGTGTCACATAACTCTCTGGTTTAACAGAATAAAAATTCAAAATGTGAAAATTGCTAAATTTTCAACATTTTCGCCAAGTTTCCATTTTTTTCACAAATAAACGCAGAAATTATCGACCTAAATTTACCACTATCATGAAGCCCAATATGTCACGAAAAAACAATCTCAGAATCGCTAGGATCCGTTGAAGCGTTCCCGAGTTATTACCTCATAAAGGGACACTGGTCAGAATTGCAAAAAACGGCAAGGTCATTAAGGCCAAAATAGGCTGGGTCATGAAGGGGTTAAAGATCTGTGGGGAATCATAGCCAGAGACGAGACAAGTCTGGCACCACTGTAGGTGATTGACAGGTCTCTCGCTATGGGAGAGACCTGTCAATCACCTCTAGCAGCACTGAGAAAAGTTGTTTGGAGTCTCGTCTCAGACTATAGTCCTGAGATGTATCTTTAAAATGTATTTCCGGGTTTCGGATTCAAGATTCCCATGGTTTGGGCAACCTGAGTCAGGTTACAGGTGCCCTTTACAGTAAGTACATCAGCTTGATAATGTTTACTATCTTTTGAAAAATTTATGCAGCTTCTAATGTGAAATCCAGTGACAGAGCCAATTTAAAAAGATAAAATAAACCCTTTAATGTTAAACATTCATTCACAAATAATATCTATTTACAAAAGAATATATTTGAGAAGTTGCCAGTATAATCGCTAATAGAGACCTTACAGAGGTCACACAATCATTTACACATAACGTTATAGTTTAAATAATGATTCTTAAGTGATTGTTATATTTAATGTCTATTCAATACCACCGATGTCGCGTGTCAGTTTCATAGCGACCAACAATTGTTTTTATGTTCATGTAATTGATTACTCGCACAATCATTTAACATTTTAATGGCTTTCGTTTTGTCGCTTCCTCAGTATACATTAACCCCTTCATGACCCAGCCTATTTTGGCCTTAATGACCTTGCCGTTTTTTGCAATTCTGACCAGTGTCCCTTTATGAGGTAATAACTTAGGAACGCTTCAACGGATCCTAGCGATTCTGAGATTGTTTTTTCGTGACATATTGAGCTTCATGTTAGTGGTAAATTTAGGTCGATAATTTCTGAGTTTATTTGTGAAAAAAACGGATATTTGGTGAAAATTTTGAAAATTTCGCAATTTTCACATTTTGAATTTTTATTCTGTTAAACCAGAGAGTTATGTGACACAAAATAGTTAATAAATAACGTTTCCCACATGTCTACTTTACATCAGCACAATTTTGGAAACAAATTTTTTTTTTGCTAGGAAGTTATAAGGGTTAAAATTTGACCAGTGATTTCCCATTTTTACAACAAAATTTACAAAACCATTTTTTTTAGGGACCACCTCACATTTGAAGTCAGTTTGAGGGTTCTATATGGCTGAAAATACCCAAAAGTGACACCATTCTAAAAACTGCACCCCTCAAGGTGCTCAAAACCACATTCAAGAAGTTTATTAACCCTTCAGGTGTTTCACAGCAGCAGAAGCAACATGGAAGGAAAAAATGAACATTTAACTTTTTAGTCACAAAAATTATCTTTTAGCAACAATTTTTTTATTTTCCCAAGGGTAAAAGGAGAAACTGGACCACGAACGATGTTGTCCAATTTGTCCTGAGTACGCTGATACCTCATATGTGGGGGTAAACCACTGTTTGGGCATACGGCAGGGCTTGGAAGGAAAGGAGCGCCATTTGACTTTTTGAATGAAAAATTGGCTCCAATCTTTAGCGGACACCATGTCGCGTTTGGAGAGCCCCCGTGTGCCTAAACATTGGAGCTCCCCCACAAGTGACCCCATTTTGGAAACTAGACCCCCCAAGGAACTTATCTAGAAGCATAGTGAGCACTTTAAACCCCCAGGTGCTTCACAAATTGATCCGTAAAAATGAAACAGTACTTTTTTTTCACAAAAAAATTATTTTAGCCTCAATTTTTTCATTTTCACATGGGCAACAGGATAAAATGGATCATAAAATTTGTTGGACAATTTCTCCTGAGTACACTGATACCTCACATGTGGGGGTAAACCACTGTTTGGGCACATGGTAAGGCTCGGAAGGGAAGGAGCGCCATTTGACTTTTTGAATGAAAAATTATCTCCATCGCTAGCAGAGACCATGTCACGTTTGGAGAGCCCCTGTGTGCCTAAACATTGGAGCGCTCCCACAAGTGACCCCATTTTGGAAACTAGACCCCCCAAGGAACTTATCTAGAAGCATAGTGAGCACTTTAAACTCTCAGGTGCTTCACAAATTGATCCGTAAAAATGAAAAAGTACTTTTTTTTCACACAAAATTTCTTTTAGCCTCAATTTTTTCATTTTCACATGGGCAACAGGAAAAAATGGATCCTAAAATTTGTTGGGCAATTTCTGCTGAGTACGTTGATACCTCATATGTGGGGGTAAACCACTGTTTGAGTGCACGACAAGGCTCGGAAGGGGAGGCATGCCATTTGACTTTTTGAATGGAAAATTAGCTCCAATCGTTAGCGGACACCATGTCGCGTTTGGAGAGCTCCTGTGTGCCTAAACATTGGAGCTCCCCTACAAGTGACCCCATTTTGGAAACTAGACCCCCCAAGGAACTTATCTAGATGCATAGTGAGCACTTATAACCCCCAGGTGCTTCACAGAAGTTTATAACGCAGAGCCGTGAAAATAAAAAATAATTTTTCTTTCCTCAAAAATGATTTTTAGCCCAGGATTTTTTAATTTTCCAAGGGTAATAGGAGAAATTGGACCCCAAATGTTGTTGTCCAGTTTGCCCTGAGTATGATGATACCCCATATGTGGGGGTAAACCACTGTTTGGGCACACGGCAGGGCTCGGAAGGGAAGGCACGCCATTTGGCTTTTTGAATGGAAAATTAGCTCCAATCATTAGCGGACACCATGTCACGTTTGGAGAGCCCCTGTGTGCCTAAATATTGGAGCTCCCGCACAAGTGACCCCATTTTGGAAACTAGACCTCCCAAGGAACTAATCTAGATGTGTGGTGAGCACTTTGAACCCCCAAGTGCTTCACAGAAGTTTACAACGCAGAGCCGTGAAAATAAAAAATCATTTTTCTTTCCTCAAAAAAGATGTTTTAGCAAGCAATTTTTTATTTTCACAAGGGTAACAGGAGAAATTGGGCCCCAATGTTTGTTGCCCAGTTTGTTGTGAGTACAGTGATACCCCATATGTGGGGGTAAACCACTGTTTGGGTGCACGTCAGGGCTCGGAAGGGAAGTAGTGACATTTGAAATGCAGACTTTGATGGAATGGTCTGCGGGCGTCACGTTGCATTTGCAGAGCCCCTGATGTGCCTAAACAGTAGAAAGACCCCACAAGTGACCCCATTTTGGAAACTAGACCCCCCAAGGAACTTATCTAGATGTGTGATGAGCACGTTCAACCCCCAAGTGCTTCACAGAAGTTTACAACGCAGAGCCGTGAAAATAAAAAATCATTCTTCTTTCCTCAAAAATTATGTCTTAGCAAGTAATTTTTTATTTTTGCAAGGATAACAGGAGAAATTGGACCCTAACAGTTGTTGCCCAGTTTGTCCTGAGTACGCTGGTACCCAAAATGTGGGGGTAAACCACTGTTTGGGCACACGTCGGGGCTTGGAAAGGAGGGAGCACCATTTGACTTTTTGAATGCAAGATTGGCTGGAATCAATGGTGGCGCCATGTTGCGTTTGGAGACCCCTGATGTGCCTAAACAGTGGAAACCCCTCATTTCTAACTTCAACACTAACCCCAACACACCCCTAATCCTAATCCCAACTGTAGCCATAACCCTAATCCCAACCCTAACCCCAACACACCCCTAACCACAACCCTAACCCCAACACACCCGTAACCCTAATTCCAACCCTAATCCTAACCCTAATCCCAACCCTAACCCTAATCCCAACCCTAACCACAACTGTAACCCCAACACACCCCTAACCCTATCCGTAACCCTAACCACAAGCCTAATCTTAACCCTATTTCCAACCCTAGCCCTAATTCCAACCCTAACCCTAAGGGTATGTGCCCACGTAGCGGATTCGTGTGAGATTTTTCCGCACGACTTTTGAATAATCTGCAAGTAAAAGGCACTGCGTTTTACCTGCGGATTTACAGCAGATTTCCAGTGTTTTTTTGTGCGGATTTCACCTGCGGATTCCTATTGAGGAACAGGTGTAAAACGCTGCGGAATCCGCACAAAGAATTGACATGCTGTGGAAAATACAACGCAGCGTTTCTGCACGGAATTTTCCGCACCATGGGCACAGCGGATTTGGTTTTCCAAAGGTGTACACGGTACTGTAAACCTGATGGAAAACTGCTACGAATTCGCAGCGGCCAATCCGCTGCGGATCCGCGGCCAATCCGCTGCGGATCCGCGGCCAATCCGCTGCGGATCCGCGGCCAATCCGCTGCGGATCCGCGGCCAATCCGCTGCGGATCCGCATCCAATCCGCTGCGGATCCGCGGCCCAATCCGCTGCGGATCCGCGGCCAATCCGCTGCGGATCCGCATCCAATCCGCTGCGGATCCGCGGCCAATCCGTTGCGGATCCGCGGCCAATCCGCTGCGGATCCGCATCCAATCCGCTGCGGATCCGCGGCCAATCCGCTGCGGATCCGCGGCCAATCCGCTGCTGATCCGCAGCCAAATCCGCACATGCCATAACCCTAACCCTACCCCTAACCCTACCCCTAACCCTAACCCTACCCGTAACCCTAACCCTAGTTCTAACCCTAACCCTAGTTCTAACCCTAACCCTAGTGGAAAAAAATATATATATATATTTTCTTTATTTTATTATTATCCCTATCTATGGGGGTGATAAAGGGGGGGGTTTATTTATTATTTTTTTTATTTTGATCGCTGTGGTAGAACCTACCACAGCGATCAAAATGTACTTGAATGGAATCTGCCGGCGGGCGTACTGAGCATGCGCCCGCCATTTTGGAAGATGGCGGCGCCCAGCGAGGAGACGGCCGGACACCGGGAGGATCGGTAAGTATGAAGGGGTGGGGGGGGGGGTGGATTGGAGCACAGGGGGGGTGATCGGACCACAGGGGGGAGCGGACAGCAGGACGGGGGAGCGGGCAGGAGCATGGGGCAGCGCAGCACAGGACGGAGGGGACCGGACCCCATAACGGAGGACTGGGGGGGCGATCGGTGGGGTGGGGGGGCTCACATCAGTATTTCCAGCCATGGCCGATGATATTGCAGCATCGGCCATGGCTGGATTGTAATATTTCACCTGTTTTTTAGGTGAAATATTACAAATCGCTCTGATTGGCAGTTTCACTTTCAACAGCCAATCAGAGCGATCGTAGCCACGGGGGGGGGTGTAGCCACCCCCCCTGGGCTGAAGCACCACTCCCCCTGTCTCTGCAGATCGGGTGAGATTGGAGTTAACCCTTTCACCCGATCTGCAGGAGCGCGATCATTCCATGACGCATACGCTGCGTCATAGGTCGCATTGGCACCGACTTTCATGACGCAGCGTATGCGTCAAAGGTCGTGAAGGGGTTAAGATATTATCCTGCACACTCTCTTATTATGCGTTCTAAGTTTATATATTTCTGTAAATGGGTCTTGGCTCACATCAGGGGCTGTCAGCTTTTAATTTTTACCCCCTTTTTTTACAATTCACTATTTAAATAGTTTTGCTAGGATTTTTAATTATGTTTATGTCATGTTTTTCCTCTAACAATATCCCTAGCTGCTTTCAAAACACTCCCGATTTATCTACATTTGACAAAAGAATGCAGCAATTTTACTTCTTTTATGAATTTCACACATCTCTATTAGTATAATTTGGTCATAAAACCCTGTGGTGTATAAGTATACATGCATGAGTTTTGCTCTCACGCTAAGTTTAAGCTTAAGGATAGGTTGGTGGAAATGTATAATAGGATTATAGATACCATCAGAACTTCTCTCCACGCTACACATTCCTTCTCCACCTCCGCTCCTTCGCATTGACAGCTATGGGAGACAGGTTTTCCTCTCTCTTCTGTGTGTATGTGTTGTCACATCGATTGCTGCCAGGGTGAGCAGGTGGCGAATGAGGTTAGCGGCAGATATACTCTGTTAAACCTTTCCAAGCCAAATGATTCACTAAGAACAAATATACGCTACTACATGATAGATGTTCTTTGCTGCCTAGTAACGTGTCACTCATGACCAAAGATTCTTTATTGTTGAAACTGAGATGAAAAAGTAAGGTTCCTCTTAAAGGAGTTCCTCCCTTACCACTAATGCTTAACTCCCAATTAAAATACTTTTTGTCTCTTAGCTGATCACGTTTAAAAACGGAGGAATAAGCTACTGCAACCAGTGATCAAAAACAAGCAATGAATCATTGAGTATTCCAAAATTTATCTAATGCTACAGTTCTCACCAACTTGATACCCCCAGCTGGGTGTCTTTCCATAGGAGCCCTAAATTATATTACTATGCATTACGTGCAATACAGTACAACAGCCCCATTCTTTCAGTGTTTTTGCAGCTTTTGTCACCTATAGCAAGCAATGAGAAAATTAATAAAGCTGTAAAAAATGCAACTGCATTTTTCGTGGTGCTTTTAAAGCGTTTTTTTTTTGGTGAATAAAACTAACTTTAATTATCGTGTACTGTAGATAAAGCACACATGTAATCTGCACACAAAAATGCTGGAAAAACACTGTGAAAATTAGCATTTTGGGTACAGAGTTTTAACTGCCAAGAATGCAGGTTGCAGCTGCGGAAAATGCAGCAAAAACGCTTCATGTGAACATAGTCGTACACTGTGAATCAGCTGAATAAACAGTATGTTTAAAATCCACACAGAGTGCAGGATTCATTCATCACTTAAAGGGCCACTGTCACCCCCCTCCAGCCGTTATAAACTAAAAGAGCCACCTTGTGCAGCAGTAATGCTGCATTCTAACAATGTGGCTCTTTTAGTTTTTGGTTGAAGTATTCCCAAAATAAAGCGTTTTGATACTTAGCCAAAATACCTGTCTCTAGCCAGGGAGGCGGGTCCTAACTCCAAAGCTTGAACCGCTACTCTGCCGTCACTCCAATCTTCAAGGGCTTTCGTCGCCGCCCCCTCAGCGCTGTTTACGCTTCAAAACCGGCGCCTGTGCTGTGTACTACTGTGCTGCGCAGGCGCAGTGAGCTCTGGCCATCTGACGTGACAGCCAGGCTTGCAGACTGCGCCTGTGCGGCCGCCCTGCTTGTGAATCCCAGCCCCGCACTCTGCATAATGCATAACACAGTGCGGGGCTGGGATTCCAAAGGTGGGTGGCCGCACTGCCCGCACAGGCGCAGTCTGCAAGCCTGGCTGGGACGTCAGACGGCCAGAGCTTACTGCGCCTGCGCAGCACAGTAGTACACAGCGCAGGCGCCGGTTTTGAAGCGTAAACAGCGCTGAGGGGGCGGTGCCGAAAGCCCCTGAAGATTGGAGTGACGGTAGAGTAGCTGTTCAAGCTGGGGAGTGAGGACCCGCCTCCCTGGCTAGAGACAGGTATTTTGACTAAGTATCAAAGCGCTTTATTTTGGGAATACTTGAACCAAAAACTAAAAGAGCCACCTTGTTAGAATGCAGCATTACTGCTGCACAAGGTGGCTCTTTTAGTTTATAACGGCTGGAGGGGGTGACAGTGGCCCTTTAATTTTTATGGGATAGGACCCTATCCGTCCACCTGACTATTCTATGAGTCTCATATTTCCTAAAGCTTTTCTCAATGTTAGGGCTCATACCCATATGTGAGAAAAAAAAAACATTCCGATATCAGCATCGAAAAAAAGTGTCATGCGATTTTTAAATGGAGCAACCATATGTCATGCGTATACAATGCGATTTTAACATGAGCTTTTACATGGAGCAATTCTGTCATTTCAAAGGAAATATTTGTCAAAACACACACACACACACACACACACACACACACTCTGTGTGCAGAATTATTAGGCAAGTTGTATTTTGATCACATGATCCTTTTTATACATGTTGTCCTACTCCAAGCTGTTCAGGCACGAGAGCCAACTACCAATTAAGTAAATCAGGTAATGTGCATCTCTGTAATGAGGAGGGGTGTTGTCTAATGACATCAAAACCCTATATAAGGTGTGCTTAATTATTAGGCAACTTCCTTTCCTTTGGCAAAATGGGTCAGAAGAGAGCTCTGAAAAGTCCAAAATTGCGAGACGTCTTGCAGAGGGATGCAGCCGTCTTGAAATTGCCAAACTTTTGTTACGTGATCACCGAACAATCAAGCGTTTCATGGCAAATAGCCAACAGGGTCGCAAGAAGCATGTTAGTCAAAAAAGGAGCAAAATAACTGCCCATGAATTGAGGAAAATCAAGCGTGAAGCTGCCAAGATGCCATTTGCAAACCAGTTTTGTCATATTTCAGAGCTGCAACGATACTGGAGTAACAAAAAGCACAAGGTGTGCAATACTCAGGGACATGGCCAAGGTAAGGAAGGCTGAAAAAGGACCACCTTTGAACAAGAAACATAAGATTAAACATCAAGACTGGGCCAAGAAATATCTTAAGACTGACTTTTCAAAGGTTTTATGGACTGATGAAATGAGAGCGACTCTTGATGGGCCAGATGGATGGGCCAGAGGCTGGATCAGTAAAGGGCAGACAGCTCCACTCCGACTCAGACGCCAGCAAGGTGGAGGTGAGGTACTGGTATGGGCTGGTATCATCAAAGATGAACTTGTGGGGACTTTTCGGGTTGAGTGAAGCTCAACTCTCAGACCTACTGCCAGTTTCTGGAAGACAACTTCTTCAAGCAGTGTGTGAGGCAGTGACCCCTGGTACAGCTAGGGGGCGCTGTATATGCTCTGCAGAATGTGCATGGAAGCGTAGTGAGGCCATGAGGGCGTACTACAGACACAGGTGTGGCTGTAATTAGAATAGTGAAGCAGTAACTGATTAAAAAGCCCTGTAGTAGTGGGGGAGGTGTGTCAGTGTGTTCTTGGAAGCAGACAGGGCAGTTGTCTGTAGAGCTCTCTCTGTGTGGAGTAGCACAGAGGCTAAAGGAACCAGAGAGACTGACACCCTGCGTCTTGGGCTGTCTTATGTGTACCTGGCTGCACTCCAGAGGATAAAGAGTACAGTTTGCTGAGTGAGTACAGAGACTTGTTACCGGCGTGCGGTCACCCAGGGAAACTGGACAGAGGGAAGTTCGGCCTGTGTATTGACTGCGTAATGTAGCCATGCATTATTAATGGACTGTATGAAGAAGCTGTATACTATATTGACTGTGTGAAGTAACACAATAAAAGAACGTTTTGTTTGAACTTGCTTGGGTCACTGCCGTTTCACTGTGTATGGTCCTACCGCTGCATCACATATGGTGGAAAGAATGCGAGGCCAGTGAACTAAGGCATACCACAGAGAGTGCTGCAGATTGTTGTGCGAGTCTGCTGGAAAAATGGAGGAACTTTTGGAGCAGGTTGTGCTCAGTCAGCAAAGGCTTCAACAAGAGACGCTGCAGTTTCAACATTCCCAGCAAGAGAATTTGCAGCAGCAGCGGCAGCAGGAGACGCTGCAGAGGGAGCTAGCAGAGCTTCAACAATGTAAAGTGGAGACCCCTAATGTGAGGGGTGAACAGCAGAGTCATGAAGAGACCCCAAAGGTAAGGGGTGATCATTGGGTGTACCAGTGGTCCTATGTAGAGACTCGGCCTGCCAGGTCTCAAGCAATTGACTTATTGCAATTGGTGGAGGAGTGGCTACAGCCTGAGTTCTGTTCTCCATATTAGATGATGGAGAGAATCATGGCTGATCGGATGGCGAGGGCTCTGCCGGCCGCCATGCAGTGTTGGGTCGGGCTAAGGGACCTAGGCCACCTGGAACTGCTGATAGAATTGGTTGAGCGGTATAAATCCACTCAGGACGTTGCACCAGAGCCTGGATATGGGGCTAGTAACTGTTCGGTGACATCTAAGCCCATGGACTGTGTGAACACTGTTCAGGAGTCTATGTGTGCCCAACCAGTCTCTGTCACCACTATGGGCACAGCCAGCAGCGAACCAGAATTGTGCCAGGTATTGGTGAATGGGAGCCGAACAGAGGCTCTCCTGGACCCGGAGAGTAAAGTGACTCTGGTCCATAGGTCCCTTGTTGCTGGGGACAACACCAATGGACAGCAAGTGGAGGTGATGGGTATCCATGGGGAAATCCGGGAGTACCCGACTGCGGAGGTCAATGTTTCTACACCATGTGGAGACATTAGACATGTGGTAGGAGTGGCAAAGACCCTTCCCTATGGGACTGTGTTGGGAAGAGATTTTCCCCTGTTTTGGTCCCTGTGGGAGACCAGGGTAAACCCTCTCATGGAAAGTTATACCGGGTTCAGAACCCAAAGATATTGAAATATCTGCCATAGGGGTCGCCAACCTAGGGCCAGAGTGTAATCCCGATAGGCTCCCCCTAGAGGTAGCGGCAGGAGAGGCTAAAGATGTTGTTTCGGGCGTAGAACCCGAAGATCCTAAGATGTATGCCACAGGGGTCGCCAATTTAGGATTAGAGTGTAATCCCGATAGGCTCCCTCTAGAGGTTGTGGCAGTAGAGGTTGTGGGGACCCCATTGAACCCTGAGCTGGAGGTGTTCCCTGGTAAGGTTGGGACAGCTCACATCCAGGGTCCCTTTCGGAGACGCAGATATAAAAGACATAGGTATGAGAAGAGCCGAGAGTGTATGATCGCAGAGGTGACTGGGGACGTGCGCACGAGGAATCCTCTGGCACCGGTCAAGGATGGGGCCAGGGGTCAGGGTAAATTAGATAGAGCGCTCGCTAGACAGCAGTGTCGGGGGGCTCCGGTTCGGGTGCAACGTAGTACAGATATATGCTCAGAGTTGCCAGCGCGGTCTGTGGCGTTTCAGCGTGATATAGTCACTGAGGCACGGGTAAGGGTACTGAGGAAGCGGTACCAGGGGCCCGAAAGCAGATACTTAGGTAACAGGATGACCCGTGGGGTTAGTGAACCTGAAGTAAACAAAGTAAAGACCACCCAAAACTGGCCCAAATCTGCGGTTAATCAGAAGAGAGGGTTTGGCTTCTGCGATGGAGATCGGGGTGGGTGGTCCCGTAATGAAATATGGAGAAACGCAAAGGGGAGGGATGCATGCGCCGATCGATTGTTCCGGTCCCTACTTTGGTTTCTTAATGTAGTGAGAGGGGATGTCAGGGGGGCATACCGATGCCCTGTCTTTCGCCCTTACGGGGTAACAAATGTTCAACCCCACAGGTATGAACAGGGGGGGGAGGATATGTGAGGCAGTGACCCCTGGTACAGCTAGGGGGCGCTGTATGTGCTCTGCAGAATGTGCATGGAAGCGTAGTGAGGCCATGAGGGCATACTACAGACACAGGTGTGGCTGTAATTAGAATAGTGAAGCAGTGACTGATTAAAAAGCCCTGTAGTAGTGGGGGAGGTGTGTCAGTGTGTTCTTGGAAGCAGACAGGGCAGTTGTCTGTAGAGCTCTCTCTGTGTGGAGCAGCAGAGGCTAAAGGAACCAGAGAGACTGACACCCTGCGTCTTGGGCTGTCTTATGTGTACCTGGCTGCACTCCAGAGGATAAAGAGTACAGTTAGCTGAGTGAGTACAGAGACTTGTTACCGGTGTGCGGTCACCCAGGGAAACTGGACAGAGGGAAGTTCGGCCTGTGTATTGACTGCGTCATATAGCCATGCATTATTAATGGACTGTATGAAGAAGCTGTATTACTATATTGACTGTGTGAAGTAACACAATAAAAGAACGTTTTGTTTGAACTTGCTTGGGTCACTGCCGTTTCACTGTGTATGGTCCTACCGCTGCATCACAAGTGGTACAGAAAGAAGCCGGTATCGTTCAAGAAAAACATGATTTTCATGCAGGACAATGCTCCATCACATGCCTCCAACTACTCCACAAGCGTGGCTGGCCAGTAAAGGTCTCAAAGAAGATAAAATAATGACATGGACCCCTTGTTCACCTGATCTGAACCCCATAGAGAACCTGTGGTCCCTCATAAAATGTGAGATCTACAGGGAGGGAAAACAGTACACCTCTGGGAACAGTGTCTGGGAGGCTGTGGTGGCTGCTGCACGTGATGTTAATTGTAAACAGATCAAGCAACTGACAGAATCTATGGATGGAAGGCTGTTGAGTGTCATCATAAAAAAGGTGGCTATATTGGTCACTAATTTTTTTGGGGGGGTTGTTTTTGCATGTCAGAAATGTTTATTTCTAAATTTTGTGCTGTTATATTGGTTTACCTGGTGAAAATAAACAAGTGAGATGGGAATATATTTGGTTTTTATTAAGTTGCCTAATAATTCTGCACAGTAAGGCCGGGGTCACACATGCGAGTTTTACGGACGTAAGAGCGCAGAAACTACGTCCGTAAAACTCGCATTACATACGGCACAATTATTCTCAATGGGGCTGCTCCTATTAGCCGTATATTACGGTTCAGTATTATACGGCTTTCTACGGCCGTACAAAATCGCAGCATGCTGCGTTTGTCAGCCTATTGCGCAAATAATACGCCAATGAAAGTCTATGGGGGCGAGAAAAATACGGATTCCACACGGACCAGCAGTGTGACTTGCGAGAAATACGCAGCGGTGTTAGTGAAAAGTCGGTAATTCAATTGCCGGCTTTTTCCTTCTCCTTCACAAACCCGACATGATATGAGACATGGTTTACATACAGTAAACCATCTCATATCCCCATTTTTTTTGCATATTCCACACTACTGTTAGTAGTGTGTATGTGCAAAATTTGTGCACTGTAGCTGCTAAAATAAAGGGTTAAATGGCGGAAAAAATTGGCGTGGGCTCCCGCGCAATTTTCTCCGCCAGAGTGGTAAAGCCAGTGACTGACGGCAGATATTAATAGCCAGGAGAGGGCCCACATCTGCCCCCAGCCACCGCAGAAAAGGCACATCAGGAAGATGCGCCTATTCTGGCACTTGGCCACACTCTTCCCACTCCCTGTAGCGGTGGGATATGGGGTAATGAAGGGTTAATGCCACCTTGCTATTGTAAGGTGACATTAAGCCAGATTAATAATGGAGAGGCGTCAATTATGACACCTATCCATTATTAATCCAATTGTAGGAAAGGGTTAAAAAACACACACACACATGATTAAAAAGGATTTTAATGAAATAAACACAGCGGTTGTTGTAATAATTTATTGTTCTCGCAATCCATTTGCAAACCCTCGCTTGGCAAAATAATAAACGCACAATATACATACCTTCTGATGTCAGATCACGTCCCACGATGTAATCCATCTGAAGGGGTTAACTAATATTACAGGCAGGAGCCCTGCTAAATGCAGCGGTGCTCGTGTCTGTAATCCCCCGGCGAATGAATGAAATGTAGGTCATTGACCTACATTTCCTTCAGTCGCGGTGATGCGCCCCCTGGTGGATGTCCTCATATGACCTGGAGCGTGGGAAAAAGTTCCCAGGCTGCAGTTCATGAGAACATCCACCAGAGGGCGCCTCACCGCGACTCAATGTAAGTACAGATCCAGCTTTCCTTTCAGCACCTGGGGATTACAGGCACGAGCGAGTGGTTTATCGCAGCTCGTGCCTGTAATATTAGTTAACCCCTTCAGATGGATTACTTCGTGGGACGTGATCTGACATCAGAAGGTATGTATCTTGTGCGTTTATTATTTTGCCAAGCGAGGGCCTGGAAATGGATTGCGAGAACAATAAATTATTACAACAACCGCTGTGTTTATTTCATTAAAATCCTTTTTAATCGTGTGTGTGTGTGTTTTTTAACCCTTTCCAACAATTGGATTAATAATGGATAGGTGTCATAATTGACGCCACTCCATTATTAATCTGGCTTAATGTCACCTTCCAATAGCAAGGTGGCATTAACCCTTCATTACCCCATATCCCACCGCTACACGGGAGTGGGAAGAGAGTGGCCAAGTGCCAGAATAGGCGCATCTTCCAGATGTGCCTTTTCTGGGGTGGCTGGGGGCAGATGTTTGTAGCCAGGGGGGGCCAATAACCATGGACCCTCTCTAGGCTATTAATATCTGCCGTCAGTCACTGGCTTTACCACTCTGGCGGAGAAAATTGCGCGGGAGCCCACGCCAATTTTTTCCGCCATTTAACCCTTTATTTCAGCAGCTACAGCGCTGAAATTTTGCACATACACACTACTAACATTAGTAGTGTGGAATATGCAAAAAAAAAGGGGATATGAGATGGTTTACTGTATGTAAACCATGTCTCATATCATGTCGGGTTTGTGCAGGAGAAATGAAAAGCCGGCAATTGAATTACCGGCTGTTCACAGATATCGCGCTGAATGAAATCTAAATACAGAATATATATATATGTGTCTCAATGACATATATATATATATATATATATATATATATATATATATATATATATATATATATATATGTTTTCCCTAACATTTGAGCACATAAATCCATTAGATGTCGGTTTTGCAAGCCTGCGCGAAAATCTCGCAGTACGGATGCCATACGGATTACATACGGAGGATGCCATGCGCAAAATACGCTGACACACCCTGACTACGGATCAATATTTTGGGAACATTTCTCCGTATTACGGCCGTAGTACGGACGTATAATACGTGGCGTATTGTCTTACGCCAAGTGTGACTCCAGCCTAATAGTTACCTGCACAAAAAGATATCCTTCTAAGATAGCCAAATCTAAAAAAAACCACTCCAACTTCCAAAAATATTAAGCTTTGATATTTATGAGTCTTTTGGGTTGATTGAGAACATAGTTGTTGATCAATAATTAAAATAATCCTCAAAAATACAACTTGCCTAATAATTCTGCACCCAGTATATACAGTCATATGAAAAAGTTTGGGCACCCCTATTAATCTTAAGCTTAATGTTTTATAAAAATTGTTTTTTTTTGCAACAGCTATTTCAGTTTCATATATCTAATAACTGTTGGACACAGTAATGTTTCTGCCTTGAAATGAGGTTTATTGTACTAACAGAAAATGTGCAATCTGCATTCAAACAAAATTTGACAGGTGCATAAGTATGGGCACCCTTATCATTTTCTTGTTTTAAATACTCCTACCTACTTTTTACTGACTTACTAAAGCACTTTTTTTGGTTTTGTAACCTCATTGAGCTTTGAACTTCATAGCTAGGTGTATGCAATCATGAGAAAAGCTACTTAAAGTGGCCACTTGCAAGTTGTTCTCCTGTTTGAATCTCCTCTGAAGAGTGGCATCATGGGCTCCTCAAAACAACTGTCAAATGATCTGAAAACAAAGATTATTCAACATAGTTGTTCAGGGGAAGGATACAAAAAGCTGGCTCAGAGATTTAACCTGTCAATTTCCACTGTGAGGAACATAGTAAGGAAGTGGAAGAACACAGGTACAGTTCTTGTTAAGGCCAGAAGTGGCAGTCCAAGAAAAACATCAGAAAGGCAGAGAAGAAGAATGGTGAGATCAGTCAAGGACAATCCTCAGACCACCTCCAGAGAGCTGCAGCATCAACTTGCTGCAGATGGTGTCACTGTGCATCGGTCAACTATACAACGCACTGTGTTTTTTTACCGCCATGCATCACGCCTTTTTGCATTACCAAACAACTCAATCTTGGTTTCATCAGTCCACAGGACCTTCTTCCAAAAAGAAATTGGCTTCTCCAAATGTGTATTTGCATACCTCAGCCGACTCTGTTTGTGGCGTGCTTGCAGAAACGGCTTCTTTCGCTTCACTCTCCCATACAGCTTCTCCTTGTGCAAAGTGTGTTGTATAGTTGACCGATGCACAGTGACACCATCTGCAGCAAGTTGATGCTGCAGCTCTCTGGAGGTGGTCTGAGGATTGTCCTTGACTGATCTCACCATTCTTCTTCTCTGTCTTTCTGATGTTATTCTTGGCCTGCCACTTCGGGCCTTAACAAGACCTGTACCTGTGTTCTTCCATTTCCTTACTATGTTCCTCACAGTGGAAATTGACAGGTTATATCTCTTAGACAGCTTTTTGTATCCTTCCCCTGAACAACTATGTTGAATAATCTTTGTTTTCAGATCATTTGACAGTTGTTTTGAGGAGCACATGATGCCACTCTTCAGAGGAGATTCAAACAGGAGAACAACTTGCAAGTGGCCACTTTAAGTAGCTTTTCTCATGATTGCATACACCTAGCTATGAAGTTCAAAGCTCAATGAGGTTACAAAACCCAAAAAAGTGCTTTAGTAAGTCAGTAAAAAGTAGGTAGGAGTATTTAAAACAAGAAAATGATAAGGGTGCCCATACTTATGCACCTGTCAAATTGTGTTTGAATGCCGATTGCACATTTTCTGTCAGTACAATAAACCTCATTTCAAGGCAGAAACATTACTGTGTCCAACAGTTATTAGATATATGAAACTGAAATAGCTGTTGCAAAAAAACAATTTTTATAAAACATTAAGCTTAAGATTAATAGGGGTGCCCAAACTTTTTCATATGACTGTATATTAGATAGATAGAAGAAAAGCCGGCTATATATTAGATAGAAGAAAAGCCGACAAATCATGTGCGTGTTTTTATTTAGCCCATGATGGCGACCATCATGGGCTAAATAAAATAGCTCCTTATTCAGACAGTGGTGTGCTGCCTCCTCTTTTGGACTACTACATGCAAGGTTTGGTACATGCCTGTGGAAGCTATTTTGCACCCATATTCTTTCAATGCTGAATGTACTGCTCTATTTTTCTATTTCTTATATATATATATTAGATATAGATGTCAGAGACACACACATATGTATTTAAATTACATAGATAGAAGAAAAGCCGGTTCCGGTCCATGGGCACCCGGCCTCAGGCTACACTCTCACAATGAGCTTTGGTGAGTTTTTGATGTTGCAGATTTTCTGCACCTATTAAATAATTTAGGCTACTTGCGCTTTTTTACATGCGTTTTAATCGCTTTTTTTTGTCTCTTGTTGGAATGTCAAGTTATATATAAAGCTGCTTTGTTTTTGTTACTTCCTGGTATTTCGATTTTACAAATCTTAAGGCTGTGTGCACACGTTCAGGATTTTTCACGGCTTTTCGCTATAAAAACGCGATAAAACCGCAAAAAAAACCCGCATACATTAAGCATCCTATTATTAGAATGCAATACGCAATTTTTGTGCACGTTGCGCTTTTTTCCTCGCCGGAATCGCATTCCGGAAAAAAACGCAGCATGTTCATTCTTTGTGCGGAATTGCGGGGATTCCACACACATTCCGCATGTGGCTAGGCCAACCATGTGGGAAGTAAGCGGATGTGCGGTTGGTACCCAGGGTGGAGTGTGTCCTCCGGCGTCTCAGCTTCTCTGCACTGTGAGCGCCGGCCAGCCAGAAAGCGAGCACAGCGGTGACGTCTGACGTCACCGCTGTGCTTTCCGGCAGCTGTGCTTACACAGTGCAGAGAAGCTGAGACGCCGGAGGACACACACCGGAATGTGAGTATGTACTGTTTGTTTTTTTTACGTTTACGCTGGTAACCAGGGTAAACATCGGGTTACTAAGCGCGGCCCTGCGCTTAGTAACCCGATGTTTACCCTGGTTACCCGGGGACTTCGGCATCGCTCCAGCGCCGTGATTGCAACGTGTGACCGCAGTCCACGATGCTGGAGCGATAACCATACGAACGCTGCGACGTCACGGATCGTGCCGTCGTAGCGATCAAAATGGCACTGTGTGACGGTACCCTTATATCTAATGTATTTCCTGTATCATTATCTGTAACAGTATTTGCTATTTGTACAAAGCATAAATATTATATATAGTGTTTACACTTTTTTGTTTGTTAATTGCTCATAACACAGAAAACAAATGAAGTAGGGCCTCAAGCATGCAATGTGTGAGGACAAACACATTGCAAATTCAGATCTGCATTAAAAGCCTGTATTGCAATAAGCTTGTAAAATTTGCTATGAAAAACCTTTTACAATTCATGGTGTTTTTTTTTCTTTTATAAACATTTTAAAGAAGCCAATGTGAGACAGCCCTTAGGCTGCAGTCACACTATTAGTATTTGGTCAGTATTTTACATCATTTGGAAGCCAAAATCAGGTGAGGAACAATCAGAGGAAAAGTACTGTATATACTCGAGTATAAGCCGACCCGAGTATAAGCCGAAGCCCCTAATTTTGCCACAAAAAACTGGGAAAACTTATTGACTCGAGTATAAGCCTAGGGTGGAAAATACAGCAGCTACCGGTGAATTTCAAAAATAAAAATAGATGCTCCATACCGTTCATTATGGCCCCATAGATGCTCCATATAAAGCTGTGCCACATATAATGCTCTGCACCGTTCATTATGGCCCCATAGATGCTCCACATAAAGCTGTGCCATATATAATGCTCTGCACCATTCATTATGGCCCCATAGATGCTCCATATAAAGCTGTGCCACATATAATGCTCTGCACCGTTCATTATGGCCCCATAGATGCTCCACATAAAGCTGTGCCACATATAATGCTCTGCACCGTTCATTATGGCCCCATAGATGCTCCATATAAAGCTGTGCCACATATAAAGCTCTGCACCGTTCATTATGGCCCCATAGATGCTCCATAGAAAGCTGTGCCATATACAATGCTCTGTACCGTTCATTATGGCCCCATAGATGGGCCATAGAAAGCTGTGCCCCATATACAATGCTCTGCACCGTTCATTGTTGCCCCATAGATGTGCTATAGAAAGCTGTGCCCCATATACAATGCTCTGCACCGTTCATTGTTGCCCCATAGATGTGCCATAGAAAGCTGTGCCCCATATACAATGCTCTGCACCGTTCATTGTTGCCCCATAGATGTGCTATAGAAAGCTGTGCCCCATATACAATGCTCTGCACCGTTCATTGTTGCCCCATAGATGTGCTATAGAAAGCTGTGCCCCATATATAATGCTCTGCACCGTTCATTGTTGCCCCATAGATGTGCCATAGAAAGCTGTGCCCCATATACAATGCTCTGCACCGTTCATTGTTGCCCCATAGATGTGCTATAGAAAGCTGTGCCCCATATACAATGCTCTGCACCGTTCATTGTTGCCCCATAGATGTGCTATAGAAAGCTGTGCCCCATATATAATGCTCTGCACCGTTCATTGTTGCCCCATAGATGTGCCATAGAAAGCTGTGCCCCATATACAATGCTCTGCACCGTTCATTATTGCCCCATAGATGTGCCATAAAAAGCTGTGCCCCATATACAATGCTCTGCACCGTTCATTGTTGCCCCATAGATGTGCTATAGAAAGCTGTGCCCCATCTATAATGCTGCTGCTGCAATAAAAAAAAAAGACATACTCACCTCTCTTGCTTGCAGCTCCTCAGCATCCCGTCTCGTTGTCTCTCCGCACTGACTGTTCAGGCAGAGGGCGGCGCGCACACTAGTACGTCATCGCGCCCTCTGACCTGAACAGTCACTGCAAGAGGACGGGAAGACGGAGCGGCGCCCGGCGTGTGGAATGGGGACAGGTAACTATGTAATACTCACCTGCTCCCGGCGTCCCTGGCTCCTTATCCCGGACAGATGGTCTCCGGGTGCCGCAGCCTCTTCCTCTGTCAGCGGTCACCGTTACCGTCATTAGAGGAACTTTAATGAGCGGTCCCACGTGACCGCTGAACAGGGGAAGAGCTGCGGCACCGAAGACCGTGGGACGGGCAGGGGGAGCGCCAGGAACGCCGGGACTAGGTGAGTATGCGACAGTCCTCTCTCCCCTTCACCCGCCGACCCCACCGCCGATCATGACTCGAGTATAAGCCGAGAGGGGCACTTTCAGCCCAAAAATTTGGGCTGAAAATCTCGGCTTATACTCGAGTATATACGGTATAATAGAAACATATGCACCACTTCTTCTGTATTTATCACCCACTCCTGGCTTTGGCTTACAAATACTGATGAGAAATACTGACCAAATACTGATAGTGTGACTGTAGCCTAACTGTGGTGCGCCTGTGCAGTGCTTCTGAGAGGGAATCCCATCTTTGATGTGGCATGCATAGGTTCAGTGTAAGTTCTTGTGCTTTTAGTGTCAGTACAGACAGATAAAGGAGGTCGTCCATCTTTGTTGACAATTTTTTATCATACATAAATGCATGTATTTTTGTATATGCGTAATTTTTATAGTTGGGTTTTATTCAAACTTTTGCACTGTTTGCCTTATATAGCCTCTGTGCTGCATAATTGCCAGCTGCAGAATGAGTTAACTGAGAATCCATCATTGAACTCATTGGGATGGGTAAGCACATGGAGTAAGTGCACATCTCTTTTGTAGTCAAATTCCACCTGGAACCTGCCTATAAAAATATGCTAAAAGGAGTGAACAATTAGCTGTGCATATGCTCTATCCTTTGGAATTTCATACCCTTGTCTGTTGGTTGTTTTTTTTTAGCTCTTCTCAGCTGATTTATGACCACAGACCACATCAAAGTTGGGTGTGCCAAGAAACAAAAAATCTGTAAAAGTCAAAATGGTGAAAAATCTTCCATGTAACTACATTGAAAAAAAAATATTTTAGTCTCAAATACATGAAAAATTATATCCTAGGGGGCTGACAACCCCTTTTTAGCACATGGCATTATCAAATATGTTTTTATTTGTTAGATTTTATTTACAGTATGTTCAAGGAAAAGGGGGGGGGGGGTGATTTGTGTATGTGTATATATATATACACATATACATATATATACGGTATATACTCGAGCATAAGCCGAGCCGAGTATAAGCCGACCCCCCTAATTTTGCCACAAAAAACTGGGAAAACTTAATAACTCGAGTATAAGCCTAGGGTGGGAAATGCAGCAGCTACCAGTAAATGTCAAAAGTAAAAATAGATACCAATAGAAGTAAAATTTAATTGAGACATCAGTAGGTTAAGTGTTTTTGAATATCCATATTGAATCAGGAGCCCCATATAATGCTCCATACAGTTCATGATGGCCCCATAAGATGCTCCATATTAAAATATGCCCCATATAATCCTGCATAAAGGTTAATAATGGCCCCATAAGATACTCCATAGACACATTTGCCCAATATAATGCTGCACAAATGTTGATTATGGCCCCATAAGATGCTCCATAAAGATATTTGCCCCATATAGTGCTGCACAAACGTTATGGCCCCATATAGTGTTGCACAAACGTTATGGCCCCATAGTGCTGCACAAACGTTATGGCCCTATATAGTGCTGCACAAACGTTATGGCCCTATATAGTGCTGCACAAACGTTATGGCCCCATATAGTGCTGCACAAACGTTATGACCCCCATATAGTGCTGCACAAATGTTATGGCCCCATAAGATGCTACATACAGACACTTGCCCCATTTGCTGTTGCTGCGATAAAAAAAAAAAAAATCACATACTCACCTCTCCGTCGCTCAGGCCCCCGGCACTTTCAATATTCACCTGCTCCTCGTTCCGGCGCCGCTCCATCTTCAGCGTCTCCTGCACTGAAGTTGAGGCAGAGGGCGCGCACTAACCACGTCACCGCGCCGAGAGCGGGGGTGGAACGAGGAGCAGGTGAATATCGCGCAGCACTCCCCCTCCCCGTTATACTCACCTGCTCCTGGCACTGTGCACTCCCTGGTTCCCCGTCGCCGGCAGCTTCATCCTGTGGTGAGCGGTAACAGTGATTGCTCAATACAGGATGAAGCTGCCGGCGACAGGAAACCAGGGACTGCACAGCGCCAGGAGCAGGTGAGTATAATTAGACAGCCCCCGCTCCCCCTGCCCTGCCGACCCCTGGGTATGACTCGAGTATAAGCCGAGAGGGGGACTTTCAGCCCCAAAAAATGGGCTGAAAATCTCGGCTTATACATATTCCGCAGCGCTTTACAGTTTGCACACATTATCATCGCTGTCCCGATGGGGCTCACAATCTAAATTCCCTATCAATATGGCCTTGGATTGTGGGTGGAAACCGGAGTGCTTGGAGGAAACCCATGCAAACACGGGGAGAACATACAAACTCCTAGCAGATGTTGTCCTTGGTGGGATTTGAACCCAGGACTCCAGCGCTGCAAGGCTGCAGTCCTATCAACTGAGCCATTTCATATGGTTGGCTTCAACCTGCAATTCCTTGTACAACACAGTAATATTTTAAAATTTCCTACGGTCTATGAAGTACACAAGTATAAAAAAAAAAGTCTGACACGGGGGCCTTCAGTAATAACAATTCCTTTGGCACGCTGTAAACTTGTTAGGGTCAGAAGGGATGCTTGAGGTCAGACCGATTGGGTTGGAAAGGACACTTGAGTTCTGGATAATTTGGGTCAGAAGGGATACTTGGGATTGGTCCGATTTTAGCTGGGACACTTGTGGTTGGTCCAGTTTGGGTCAGAAGACACTTGGGATTCTGCCAATTGGGGTCAAAATGGACACTTGTGGTCGGGTCAAGATGGGTTGGAACACTGAGGGCCAAGCCAATTTGGGTCTTAAGGGACACTTGGGGTCGGCTCAATTTGGGTTGGAACACTTGGGGCCAAGCCAAATTGGGTCGGAAGGGACACTTGGTGTCTGGTCAATTTGGGTCGGGCCAATTTGGGTTGGATGGACACTTAGGGTTTGGTTGATTTGAGTTGGAAGTGACTGAAGAGACACTTGGTGTTGGACCGCTTTGGGTTGTAAGGGACACTTTGGTCAGGACAATTTGGGGTCAGGATGGACTATTGGGGTCGGGCAATTTGGGTCGGAAGGGACACTTAGGGTCTGGTTTTGAGTTGGAAGTGACAGAAGGGACACTTGGGGTCAGGCCAATTTGAGTCAGGATGGACACGTGGGGTCAATCTGGTTTGGGTGGGAATGGATACTTGAAGTCTGCCCCATTTGGCTTATAAGGGACTCTTGGGATCAAACCAACTGGGGTAAGAATGGATACTTGAGGTGGGGCCATTTTGGGTTGGAATGAAAACTTGGAGTTGGGAAGATTTAGGTGGGAAAGAACACTTGGGATTAGGCCAGTTTGGATTGGACGGAACACCTGTGGTTCGGCCAATTTCGGTCGAAAGGGACACCTGGGGTGGGGACAATTTGGGTTGGAATGAACACGTGGGGTCAGACAGATTTGGGTGGGAAAGGACACATGGAATCATGTTAATTTTGGGTTGGAAGGGATACTTGGGGTCGAGTAAATTTGGGTTGGGACACTTGGAGATGGGCCAGTTTGGGTTGGAAGGGACTCTTGGTCAGGTCGATTTTTGGCTGGGACACGTAGGGTCAGGCTGATTTGGGTTGGAATGGACACTTGGGGTTGGGTCAATTTGGGTTGGGATACTTGGAGTCAAGTTAATTTGAGTCCGAAGGGACACTTGAGGTCGGACCAATTTGGTTCAGAATGGACACTTGGGGTAAGTCTGGTTTGAGTAGGAAGGAACACTTGGGTCAGTCCGATTTTGGTCGGAAGGGATACTCGGGGCAGGTCCAATTTGGATGGGAAAGGACATTTGGGATCTGGCTAGTTTGAATAGAAAGGGACACTTAGGGTGGGGCCGATTTGGATGGGAAAGGACACTTAGGATCAGGACAGTTTGCATCGGAAAGGACACCTGTGGTCAGGCCAATATGGATTAGAAGGGACACTTGGGGTCGGAAGGGACCCTTGGGGTGGAGCCGATTTGAGTGGGAAAGGACATTTGGGATCGGTGCAGATTGGGTCGGAAAGGACATCTGTGGTCAAGCCAATTTGGGTTGGGACACTTAGGGTTGAGCCAATTTGGGTCAGAAGGGACACTTGGAGTCTTGTCAATTTAGGTCGGAAGGGATATTTGGGGTCGTGTTAATTAGGGTTGACACTTGGGATCGAGCCAACTGGGGTCAGACTAATCTGGGCCAAAATGAACACTTAGGGTCGGGCCGATTTGGATGGGAAAGGACATTTGGGATCGGGCTTGTTTGGATCGGAAGGGACACTTGGGGTCGGACCGATTTGAATGGGAAAGGACACTTTGGATCGGTCCAGTTTGAGTCAGAGGGAAATCTATGGTCAAGCAAAATTGATTTGGGACACTTGGAATCGAGACAATTTGGGTCAGAAGGTTTACTTGGGAGTCGAGTCAATTTGGGTCAGAAGGGATACTTGGGGTCAGGACAATTTGGATCGGGAGGGACATCTGGGGTCAGTTCAATTTGGGTTGGGACACTTGGGGTCGAGCCAATTTTGGTTGGAAGGGATACTTGGGGTTGGGCCAATTTGGATCTAAAGGGGCACTTGGAGTTAGGCCAATTTGGGTCGGAGGGGACTGTTTGGGAGAGGCTGATTTTGTTTGGGACACTTTGGGTCGTTCATGTTTGTGGTTGGAATGGACACTTTGAGTCAGTCCAATTTAGGTCAGGAGGAATATCCTGGGTCAGTCCGATTTCTGTCAAAATGGACACTTGGGTTCGGCCCGATTTAGATTGGAAGAGACACTTGAGATCAGCCCAATTTGGGTCAGAATAGATGCTTGGGGTCAGCCCAATTTGGGTCGGAAGGGACACTTGGGGTCGGCAAAGTTTGGGTCGGAAGGGACACTTGGGAGTCGAGCCAATTTGGGTCAGGACACTTGGGGTTGGGCCGATTTGGGTTGAATGGACCCTCAAGGTGGGGCTGATTAGAATTGGAAGGGACACTTGAGGTCGAGCCAATTTGAGACACTTACGACTGGTTCTAACCCTAACCAGTTAGGGTTATCTATTTTCAGAAAATACCTGTCCTTGGGAATAAGTTGTTACATATAATAAAAAACAAGCTTTGCATTACTCGCCTTCACCAGGTCCAGCTGATGAGTGTCCTGATAACATTTCTTGGCTGCAGCGCTGACGTCATGTCAACAGCACTGCAGCCAATCGGTGAGCTTGGCGGCTTAGACTGCTTTCACACTAGCGTCGTGCATTGCACGTCGCAATGCGTCGATGTGGAGAAAAAACGCATCCTGCAAAGTTGTCTGCAGGATGCGTAATTTCCCCATAGACTAACATTACCGATGCATTGCGACGGTTGCGTCGTGTTTTGGGGCACCGCCGCCACAAAAAAAGTTACATGTAACCTTTTTTTTGTGCGTCGGGACCGCCATTTTCGACCGCACATGCGCAGCCGAAACTCCTCCCCCTCCTCCCCAGACCTTACAATGAAGCAGCGGAAGCGCCAACGTCGGGCATTTTCTTCAGTTTGCCTCGGTACGTCGGGCCGATGCAGCGCGACGGCCCCGTACCGACGCTAGTGTGAAAGTAGCCTTATTCCGTCTACACGGGAAGCCTGAACCCGCTATACACATGCGATGAGTGTATTATATACGTACTGCAACTGTTGCTAGTGGACTTCACGCGCCGCAGGGACCCTGCACTCGCCCGCAGCGGGTCACCGGGTGCTCACAACGGCTTGGCGTGCACATGTGACCAGTATATGGTAACGTTACATACAGGCGACTTTCTGTGTGCACATCACCCTGTATCCTCCATGCTGCCTTCTCTGCCCTGCACCTACCATTAGATTGTGGCTGAGGAGATGACAGGCTCTGCCCTGATCTCGCTGTACAGGCCAGGCGGCCACTCTGGTGACTGCAGTCACAGACATTACACTGACAGGTATGTGGGAGGTTGTATTATTGGCAGCCTGTCCCTCCTGTCTGTCTGCAGCTGGCTCCAGGCTCGGGGGTGGGATGTGCTGATTTTCCAGTGGGTATTTGTTAGGTCAGACGCTGCTCTCTCTCCGGGTTATTTATTACCTCTCCCCCGGCGGCAGAGCTGCGGCTCCGGGGCTGCTGCCAACAACCGGCCCTGGCTCGTGGGGCCCGTGAAGGGGGTATGCCGAGCAGCGACAACATACATACAGGATGCAGGGCCGGACTTAGCCCAAAAGGCGCCCTGTGCGAGACTGCAGGACGGCGCCCCCCCCCCCCTCCAAACTTTGAAAGAAAACAATAACCCTCATTCCTCCTGGTATCTGTTTTGAACTGTGATTTCTGTTATGCTGTAATGTCTGTTGTCTGTATAAGTCCCCTCTATAAGTTGTAAAGCGCTGCGGAATATGTTGGCGCTATATAAATAAAATTATTATTATTATTATTATTATTATTAATAACTCTTTAATATTCACAACAACACGTTTACTTAGAAAACTTGTGTTTCCCTGCAAAACACTTGAAGAAACACTAATATTGCAATAACGGGAATTATAAAGTGCTTTAAAGCGGACCAAAAGGAAAAAATGACGCTTGGTCCAAAGCCATATGGGCTGACAGCCAATCAGAGTGCAGAGCGGCGGCCTGCAAGGCCAAACACCGCCACACCATGACCAGATGACATATTACCACCACAGTGATCGAATAATATCAAATACAAGGAACGAATACCACAACATCATGACCAGACCACATATTACCACCACATAGTGACTGAATACTACAATACTGATCAATAATAAAAAAAAACACAATACTATCACCATAAGTGCCATTATACACAGGAGATCTGTACTTAGTATGCAGCGTCTGTGTATAGGTAATACAGTGATCACCGGTGACATACACAGGACCTCAGTATATAGTATATAGTGTATAGTGTCAGTGTATAGGTAACACACTGACTCACCAGTGACATCTCTAGGTGAAGTCCTTCATCTTTCATCCCGCACAGACCGCCATCACTTCATCCAGCCAGGACTCGTCTCTGCAGGAAATAACACAGTTATCTCGAGTTCCACTTGCAGAACACATTACTTAATTTTCCCAACTTCTACATTACACCACATGAAGAAGGCGACATAGTGTCACTCTACACAGTAATAGGACCGCCCCTCCATTTAAAACAGTATACTCAAAAAATAAAATAAATACATCACTGCAGTAATAATATCCCTTAATTAGCCCCTATGGTAATAATATTCGCCATCCTGGCCCCCGTGTGTCTCATTCCTGGCGTCAGCCATATATTCTCCCATCCTGCCCTAATGAGTATCTATCCTGCCCCATATGATCTTCCCATCCTGCCCCATCTGTCTCCATCGTATCCATCCTGCCCCATCTGTCTCCAATCCTGCCTCCAGTGTCTCCAGTCATGACGCCATGTCTGTCATCCTGCCCCGTGTCTCCATTCTGCCCCTGTGTCAAGCATTCTGCCCGTGTCCAGCATTCTGCACCAGTGTCCAGCATTCTGCACCAGTGTCCAGCATTCTGCACCAGTGTCCAGCTTTCTGCCCCTGTGTCCAGCTTTCTGCCCCCTGTGTCCAGCTTTCTGCCCCAGTGTCCAGCTTTCTGCCCCAGTGTCCAGCTTTCTGCCCCAGTGTCCAGCGTTCTGCCCCAGTGTCCAGCTTTCTGCCCCAGTGTCCAGCGTTCTGCCCCAGTGTCCAGCTTTCTGCCCCAGTGTCCAGCGTTCTGCATCAGTGTCCAGCGTTCTGCCCCAATGTCCAGCGTTCTGCCCCTGTGTCCAGCGTTCTGCCCCTGTGTCCAGCGTTCTGCCCCTGTGTCCAGCGTTCTGCCCCTGTGTCCAGCTTTCTGCCCCAGTGTCCAGCTTTCTGCCCCAGTGTCCAGCTTTCTGCCCCAGTGTCCAGCTTTCTGCCCCAGTGTCCAGCTTTCTGCCCCCGTGTCCAGCTTTCTGCCCCCGTGTCCAGCTTTCTGCCCCCGTGTCCAGCGTTCTGCCCCCGTGTCCAGCTTTCTGCCCCCGTGTCCAGCTTTCTGCCCCAGTGTCCAGCGTTCTGCATCAGTGTCCAGCGTTCTGCCCCAGTGTCCAGCGTTCTGCCCCAGTGTCCAGCTTTCTGCCCCAGTGTCCAGCTTTCTGCCCCAGTGTCCAGCTTTCTGCCCCAGTGTCCAGCTTTCTGCCCCAGTGTCCAGCGTTCTGCCCCCGTGTCCAGCGTTCTGCCCCCGTGTCCAGCGTTCTGCCCCCGTGTCCAGCGTTCTGCCCCCGTGTCCAGCGTTCTGCCCCAGTGTCCAGCGTTCTGCCCCCGTGTCCAGCGTTCTGCCCCCGTGTCCAGCGTTCTGCCCCCGTGTCCAGCGTTCTGCCCCCGTGTCCAGCGTTCTGCCCCAGTGTCCAGCTTTCTGCCCCAGTGTCCAGCTTTCTGCCCCAGTGTCCAGCTTTCTGCCCCAGTGTCCAGCGTTCTGCCTCCCTGTGTCCAGCTTTCTGCCCCAGTGTCCAGCGTTCTGCTTCCCTGTGTCCAGCTTTCTGCCCCAGTGTCCAGCTTTCTGCCCCAGTGTCCAGCTTTCTGCCCCAGTGTCCAGCGTTCTGCCTCCCTGTGTCCAGCTTTCTGCCCTGCCCCCCCCCCTCCCGATCGCCGCTCTCAATAATAATTAAAAAAAAAAACAAGTTCTTCTTACCTGACCGCGATCCTGCTCTATCTGCTTATCGGTGGGGGCGGCCATCTTCCTGAGGCCGCGCGTGCGCAGGTGGAGTGCTCTGCTGCCCGGGGCTTCAGGAAAATGGCCGCGGGATGCCGCGCATGCGCAGATGGAGATCGCGGCGGCCATTTTTCTGAAGCCGAGAAGCGAACAGCCAGGTAAATTCTGCGCCGCCGGCGACCCGCCCCCCCGCATTGTGCCGCCCCCCGCATTGTGCCGCCCCCTTCCTACGCCACTGCCAGGGGGGGCCCGATGACCGGGGGCGTGGTAACCGGAACGCTGGCAGATGGAAATTTTAGAAAACGGCTGCCCCGTACCGGGTCGTACCGGCTGAATCCCACCCCTGATTTTGATGTAATGTGACATTAATCTGCTGAGCTCAATAAATGCGCCCCTTGTATGCTAACGAGCCTTGGCGCCCTGTGCGGCCGCACAGGTCGCACAGGGCAAAGGCCGGCCCTGCAAGGATGAGTGATGCAAAGGCAGCGTCGTGTGTCAGAAAACCGCGCCATATTTTTTTTTCCCTCCTAAAATGACTCACTTCAGGACAGAGACAGGTGAGGAGAATAGTAACCAATCAGATATCGGCAGTCATTTTAGCGCGCAGTGTGAGGAGAAAAAAGACCACGCCTGATTGGTTGCTATTTAAAGCTCCTCCTCTTTTGGATATGAGGTGACAGTCTCCTGACTATGTGTCCACAGCAGTCACTGTATGTCAGCCCCTTTACGTTTTCTGTGGTAGTTTTATTGTATAAACCAGTTCCCTGTTTATATAGTCACTTCTGCTAGTTTTTATCACCTAAAGTTCTCATAGTGTTTATATACCAATGACTTTATTGTACCCGAAATAGTGACCACCTCATAAGTGTCCTCATAATGGTGACCGCAATACTGTCCTCATAATGGTGACCGCAATAATGTCCTCATAATGGTGACCACCATAGTGTCCTTATAATGGTGACCACCATATTGTCCTCATAATGGTGACAGCCGTAGTGTCCTCATAATATTGACAGCCATAGTGTCCTCATAATGGTGACCACCATAGTGTCCTCATAATGACTTCCATAATGTCCTCATAATGGTGATAGCCATAGTGTCCTCATAATGGTGACCACCATAGTGTCCTCATAATGACTTCCATAATGTCCTCATAATATTGATAGCCATAGTGTCCTCATAATGGTGACCACCATAGTGTCCTCATAATGACTTCCATAATGTCCTCATAATGGTGATAGCCATAGTGTCCTCATAATAGTGATAGCCATAGTGTCCTCATAATGGTGACCGCCATAGTGTCCTCATAATGACTTCCATAATGTCCTCATAATGGTGATAGCCATAGTGTCCTCATAATGATGACCGCCATAGTGTCCTCATAATGATGCCCAACATAATGTCCTCATAATGGTGACAACCATAGTGTCCTCATAATGGTTTCAGTTATATAGTGTCCTCCATAATTGTGACAGCCATAGTGTCTTCCATAATGGAGACAGCCATTATGTCAAGGCTATGTTAAGTCAATGGGAAGGCTAAAAAAATGCCTGGAAGATGTCTTTTTAACATTTTGCTTAGCTTTTATTGAAGTGTTTCCCCCTCAAAAAACCATAGCGTTTTAATCATTGGTCAATAATATTTTTAAAAAAACAAGAAACACCAAAAAATAGAGAGAAAAAAAGTTCAAAAAAACGCCGCCAGAAAAAACATTGAAAAGGCTCCCTGGAGCTGACAAAAGACGTCAAAAAAGACGTGTTAGGTTTACAAAATTCCAGAAAAAAGTAAAGTTTCCTGAAGAGTCTTCTGCTTAAAAAAGGACGCTTTTGGCCGCCTATAAAATACGCCTTCTGCACATACTGTTACAGCCTTAGGCCGGCGTCACACTAGCGAGTTTCACGGACATATGAGAGGTGCAGAAAATACGGATTGCATACGGTACAATGATTCTCTATGGCCCAGCTCCTATCTGCCGTATTTTACTGATCCGTATTATACGGTCTTGTACGGCCGTAGAAAATCGCAGCATGCTGCGTTTGTCACCGTATTGCGCAAAAAAAATCGCCAATTAGTCTATGGGGGCGAGAAAAAATACGGATTACACACGGACCTGCAGTGTGACTTGCGAGAAATACGCAGCGGTGTTCTATAGAAAAGCCGGTAATTCAATTGCCGGCTTTTTCTTTCTCCTTCACAAACCCGACATGATATGAGACATGGTTTACATACAGTAAACCATCTCATATCCCTTTTTTTTTTGCATATTCCACACTACTAATGTTAGTAGTGTGTATGTGCAAAATTTGGGCTCTGTAGCTTGTAAAATAAAGGAAAAAATTGGCAAGTGCCGGGGCCATAGCGGGAAGGATGACCAAAAAAAGCCGGATCTGTGTGTGACTGGCCGTGTTCTGCTCCTCCTGCAACATTAGCTCAGCTGCGGCATCATTGACAACATGTGACTGATCACATGCTTGTGGCATCATGAAAGGTCCTCTACCTCCTGGATGTAGTCTTCTCCAGTATGGTAAGTATGTGCTCCGGCCACTGCTGCTCTGTGCAGCTCCGCTGCTGAGGTACGGCAGCCGCATTGTTCTGTGCTCCTCCGCGCACACTATCGGGCGGCTGCAGTGACTGGCGGAGAGCTGGGTGTGTCAGGGACCAGGTGCAGTTTGTGCGTGTTCACAGTTCTGTCTGTGCTGCGGATTCCCTGCAGATTTTACAAGTTCACACGTCCAGACCTTGCTGTGGATTCCGCACACATCTGCAGCAATCTATAGTACTATACAGGTAGTGGGAGTTACACCATCCCATTCACACACTGCAGAAAAATGCAGGATGTGAAACCTGCCGCGGACTTCATTCCATGTCAAGTGGACCAGTGGTCCCCACTCTACCTTCTCCGATTTTGCTGACAAAATTGTAAGGATGTCCATGTATGTTTGAAAAGAGGTTCTGTAAATTTTTAGGGCCAGATCTCAAATACATTGGGCACTGTTGACCTTTCACTGGAGGTTCCACCAAGCCTGTGGCTTCAGCTAAGAGGATTTTGCAAACTTTGGCACATAGCCATTAGAGTTCTATACTGGCTATGATGCTCAAATTTGGCATACTAGCTCAACTTTTGCTGGTAAACACGATAAAATTATTACCGGCTATGACAAAGCAATATTTTGGCCGCAATTTTGTGTCAAAGTAGCTTGAAAAACGCGTCACATAAAATTTATGCCAAACTTTGCCCATATATAACTCAAGACCAAAAACCAATAGTAACTGGTGCTTTGCCCTGTACACCAAACATCTACATGACTTTGCATTGCTGCAATATCACGGTCAAAGCATATGTATTTGTGGAAATATTCACACCCACATATGATGAAAAACTTAAAAAAAAACGAATTTTACCTATTTTTAGGTCAAATTTCTCAAAAAGGGTACCCCTAAAATATATTAATTCTGATATCATTAGAAAGAGCACATTTTTCTCTACAATGATCATTGTTTTTTTTTTGGAGTCTCTCAGTTTAAGAAATAAAAAATGCCACTGAACATGGTGTTATTTATTAATACGCAATGAATGGTAACTGCACTATTCAAACCCTTGCGTTGGTCCATGGTGGTTATACCACAACCAATTCCCTAAGAATTGGTATTATAATCCTATTAAGAATTGTAATAATGCTGTCTTTCGAGAATTGGCAGCCCCATCGCCTAGGAGCCATGGCCGATAGCCGTGCAAGGCGAGCCTCGGGCGGTCTCTTTATCGCCTGAGGGTGGGTGTCTTTGCCTAGGATCCCAAGCCTAATATTGGGTATCTTTTGTTGGTTCCCAAGCCATAATGTTCAGTCTAAGTGGTCTGGAATTGTTGCTGAATTTGCAACATAATCGGTTCAGAGGAGCTGTATTGTCGGCCCATTGCTGTCCAAAAAGGTCCAAATCTTGACATTGGCACCTAAAAGTTGGTCCATTAAGGCTATATCAGACGAATTCGGTGTCTCTGAACGAATGGTCAAACAAGCTCGAAATCTTAAATGTGAACATGGGATCTTAGCCTTACCTAGAATCAAGTGTGGCAAGAAAGTTTGTGAGGAAGTGAAGAAAAAGGTGCAGGCATTTTTTGAGGATGATGAATTCAGTCGAATGTGCCCTGGTAAAAAAGACTATGTATCAGTGCGAATAGCAGGAGAAAAAAAGCAGATGCAAAAGCGACTATTACTGAGCAATATGACGGAAATGTTTGTTGCCTATCGGGATCGGAATGGCCCTGAAATTAGATTTTCCAAGTTTTGTGAGCTTCGGCCAAAGTGGTGCGTAACCGTTGGATCTGCTGGAACACATTCCGTTTGTGTGTGTACCATTCACCAAAATGTCAAACTAATGCTTGCAGCATGCCCAATCAATGATGACTACAAAGAGCTCATATGCAAAATGGTCTGTGGAATTGAATCCAAGGACTGTATGCTTGGCCGTTGTGATAAATGCCCGGGTCCTGAAGTTTTAAAAGAATTTCTAGTCAATGTGTTTGTCAACAGTGACCCTGAAGATATTATTGAGTTCAAACAATGGATTGACACTGATCAAGACACGCTTGATACCAAACAACTGACTATAGAAGATTTCATTTAAGAATTGGTTCTGAAAATTTCTAAACTTTGTAGCCATCACTACATCGCCAAGCATCAAAGTTGATATCTGAAATCGTTGAAGGAAAATCTGAGACCTGGAGAGCTTGTGATCCTTATGGACTTTGCTGAAAATTACTCATTTATTGTTCAAGATGCCATTCAAGGTTTCCACTGGGAAAATAGTCAATCTACAGTACACCTATTTGTAATTTACTTCAAGGAGTTAAATGGTGAAGCTGCGCAGAACATCAGCTTGTGCATAATCAGTGATTGCTCACGACATGACACAGTTGCAGTCCACACTTTCTTAACAGTAATTGTGGAGTATCTCAAGACTCTCATCTATGGGATTCGTCATATCCACTACTTCAGCGATGGATCTGCAGCCCAGTACAAAAATTTCAAAAATTTTCTCAACTTGTGCCACCACAATGCTGATTTCAATATCAGCGCTGAATGGAATTTTTTTGGTACCAGTCATGGAAAGTCGCCCTGTGATGGGATTGGAGGGACAGCAAAGAGGTTGGCAGCTCGTGCCAGTCTTCAACGCCCATCTGAAAACCAAATACTGACCCCGGTGGATTTATTCAACTTTTGCAACAAGCAACTGCATGGAATCAAGTTTTTTTTTTTGTTCCAAAAGAAAAAATTGACGAAATACGGGTAGTTCAAGAGGAAAGGTTCAAAGATGGACATATGATTGCTGGAACAAGAGAAAATCACCAGTTTGTGCCAATTGATGACAAAAAGATTCGCATTTCAATGGTGTCAAATGACCCATGATCTTTCATTGCCCATGTAGATAGATCTGTCAGATCAGAAATGCCTTTTGTGCCAATTGCAAACCTCCAGCCAGGGCAATACATTGCCTGCATTTACGATAGGAACTGGTGGATTGGAAATATTTCTGAAATTTCAGTCGACGAGCATGATGCATTAATAAATTTTATACATCCTCATGGACCAGCTAGCTTCTTTCACTGGCCTGTGAGAAATGATACATGCTGGATTCCCGAGCAGTCAATCATTGCAATAATTCCAGCACCAGCTGCAACAGCAATGGGCCGACAATACAGCTTCTCTGAACCGATTATGTTGCAAATTCAGCAACAATTCCAGACCACTTAGACTGAACATTATGGCTTGGGAACCAACAAAAGATACCCAATATTAGGCTTGGGATCCTAGGCAAAGACACCCACCCTCAGGCTTCGGAACCTGCGATAAAGAGACCGCCCGAGGCTCGCCTTGCACGGCTATCGGCCATGGCTCCTAGGCGATGGGGCTGCCAATCCTCGAAAGACAGCATTATTACAATTCTTAATAGGATTATAATACCAATTCTTAGGGAATTGGTTGTGGTATAACCACCATGGACCAACGCAAGGGTTTGAATAGTGCAGTTACCATTCATTGCGTATTAATAAATAACACCATGTTCAGTGGCATTTTTCATTTCTTAAACTGAGAGACTCCAAAAAAAAAACAATGATCCTTGTAGAGAAAAATGTGCTCTTTCTAATGATATCAGAATTAATATATTTTAGGGGTACCCTTTTTGAGAAATTTGACCTAAAAATAGGTAAAATTCATTTTTTTTTAAGTTTTTCATCATATGTGGGTGTGAATATTTCCACAAATACATATGCTTTGACTGTGATATTGCAGCAATGCAAAGTCATGTAGATGTTTGGTGTACAGGGCAAAGCACCAGTTACTATTGGTTTTTGGTCTTGAGTTATATATGGGCAAAGTTTGGCATAAATTTTATGCGACGCGTTTTTCAAACTACTTTGACACAAAATTGCGGCCGAAATATTGCTTTGTCATAGCCGGTAATAATTTTATCTTGTTTAGCAGCAAAAGTTGAGCTAGTATGCCAAATTTCAGCATCATAGCCAGTATAGAACTCTAATGGCTATGTGCCAAAGTTTGCAAAATCCTCTTAGCTGAAGCCGCAGGCTTGGTGGAACCTCCAGTGAAAAGGTCAACAGTGCCCAATGTATTTGAGATCTGACCCTAAAAATTTACAGAACCTCTTTTCAAACATACATGTACATCCTTATAAATTTTCAGCAAAATCGGAGAAGGTCGAGTGGGGACAATTTTTAAAACTGGTCCACTTGATGTGGAATGACCCCATAGCCTGAGTAGGGTGAACTCATCAGTAACCTGCGGATTCACTCACAAAGCCGCAGCGGGTATTTCCTGCAATGTGTGAACATGGCCCAGAGTTAAAGAATAAATGTAAGCTGAGCTATATGCTACGTGGCTGTGCTATATGCTACATGGGCTGTTATATGCTACGTGGCTGTGCTATGTACTATGTGGGCTTTGTTATATGCTACTGTATGTGGACTGTGCTATATGCTACGTGGGCTGTTATATGCTACCCGACTGCTATATGCTACGTGGGATGTGTTATATAATACGTGGGCTGTTATATGCCACGTGGCTGTGTTATATACTACGTGGGCTGTGTTATATGATATGTGGGCTGTGCAGTATACTACGTGGCTGTGCTATATGCTACGTGAGCTGTGTTATATACTATGTGGGTTAGGTTCACCCCTGGTTAAGGGGGCATAGTGGTGGTTGTTGACATCTTCAGCTCTTATCCCTGATAAATATCCAATGGGTTTTGTATTTTTTTTATAATGTTGTTTGCTATGTTTAATTGTGACATTCATTTTTTGACTAGTAAACCAATATACATCAGTTGTCAAAAGGATTTTTCTTATAAAGCAGACTGAGATCTGGACAGCTGGGGTAAATATCACTTACATTCAATGTTCATATCATGTAATATGAGGTTTGGCATTTAGATGGGTAGCTTGAAGTTGTCAGTCGTACGGGTAGTGATCTTAACCTTTTTACTACTGGATATTATCATCTGTAAAGGGCTTGTTCACATGTTGCATTTTTTGCCATGAAAAAAATAAAAGTAGCACGCGTCTTGTTTTTTTTTCCTGGCAGATTTGAACTTCAAATCATTTTTTCAAACTGTTAACTACTTCAGCGTTTTTGCAGAGTTTTTCACCCTTTCAAATGAATGGGAAAAAAATTATGGAAAGAAATGCTTATTTTATGCAGCGATTTTCCTGCCAGCACGCTGCGTTGTCGGCAGAAAAATCTGCTGCAAATACAAAAGTTATACAGATACCCTTATTGTCATCCATGCAGTGTGTGGGTCCTTCAGCTGCTACCAGCAGTTATAATAAATGCCCCCACTGATGTTTTTTTCTACTGGGGAACACTTATTTTTCAGCCTACACTGGGAGACTTAAATACCTTTTGGTAAAGGCTCTAGTTATTAAAATAATGTATATGTACCTTGGCTCCCCCTAAGCATTTGTTTTTGTGAAATATACGAGGGGCGTTTTATTAAAGATTTCCCCTGACCCACTTCCTGTGGACTGAGAGCAATGAAACTTGGCACAGTTATTAGTCCTTCTCTACATAGGTGCCATCTAGGGACACACACTTCTCTTCTCCCATCTCTTTAAGCAACTGTAAACACCTCGCTTTTAGAAGTCGACCGGTTGCTCCGAAAGCAACGTTGTGACTTCAGAAATCAGAGTCTCATCATCTGGAAAATGCTTGCCCTTCAAAAATAACTTCGTTGTTGGATAGAGGTAGAAGTCCGATGGTGCGAGGTCGGGTGAAAAAAGGGGGATGCGGTAGAATTTCAAAGCCACAAGAGCATGCTTCCATTTGGGCAACATATGAGTTGTGAACTGGTGCATAGTTTTGCAGAAGGCGGACAACTTTGGTGAGCATGCCACGTCTCTTGGTTTTGATGGCCTTCTACAATTTTGCAGCTGTGAAGAATAGTATGCCCCAGTGATCATGGTACCATTTCCTAGGAAATCCATGAATACTGCTCCGTGTTGGTCCCAAAATACTTTGAGCATGACTGTCTGCCAAGGGTTGGGCACGTGCCTTCTTTGGAGGCGGTGAGTCATGATGCTTCCATTGCACTGGCAGGACTTTAGTCTCAGGATCATAGTGATGGACCCAACTTTCATCCTGTGTGATCAGTCTGTTGAAAAAGTCCTGGTTTCCATGGCACATCGTCAATAGAGCCTGAGAGCATTTGACTCGTTCCTGCTTCTGGAAAGGTATGAGCAGCCAGGGAACCCAGTGAGCGGATACCTTATGCATATGAAGATGGTCTTGGATGACCCCACACTAATCTTGACGTTTTGGGCTAGGTGGCAAATGGTTACACGGCTATTTTCCTAAATGGCGACCTCCACTTGCTGGATGGTGTGTTCATCAACAGCAGAGTGGGGTCGCCCTGGAATTGGAGCTGTTTGCACCAAAGTCCGACCACATTTGAATTGACGATGCCAGTTATTGACTACATCATATGATGGGGAATCATCACCATAAACTTCTTTCATCTCATTGAACGTCTCCTTTGGTGTGCAGCCTTTCAAGTAAAGGAACTTGGTGACTGCTCTGTATTCCACTGGGGCCATTATCAAACTTCACACCAGATCAGCACCTGTAAAATCAAGACCGTTATCAGTTCTGAGTTGCAAATTGGCACGTAACCTATAGAGAGTTATATTATTACATGCGCAGTTTCAGCATCCTGTGATAAATAGAAGTGGGTCAGGAGAAATCTTTAATGAACGCCGCTTGTACCTTGACAAAGGCTAAAGGTACCTTCACACTGAACAACTTAACAACGATAACGATAGCGATCCGTGACGTTGCAGCGTCCTGGATAGCGATATCGTTGTGTTTGACATGCAGCAGCGATCAGGATCCTGCTGTGACATCGTTGGTCGGAGCTAGAAGGCCAGCACCTTATTTCGTCGCTGGATTACCCGCTGACATCGCTGATTCGGTGTGTGTGACGCGGATTCAGCGATGTCTTCACTGGTTACCAGGGTAAACATCGGGTTACTAAGCGCAGGGCCACGCTTAGTAACCCGATATTTACCCTGGTTACCATTGTAAATGTAAAAAAAAAAAAACACTACATACTTACATTCCGGTTTCTGTCGGGTCCCCCGGCGTCCGCTTCCCTGCACTGTGTTAGCGCCAGCCGGCCGTAAAGCGGAGCACAGCGGTGACGTCACCGCTCTGCTTTAGGGCCGGCGCTTACACAGTGCAGGGAAGCGGACGCCGGGGGACCCGACAGACACCGGAATGTAAGTATGTAGTGTTTGGTTTTTTTTACATTTACACTGGTAACCAGGGTAAACATCGGGTTACTAAGCGCGGCCCTGCGCTTAGTAACCCGATGTTTACCCGGGGACTTCGGCATCGTTGGTCGCTGGAGAGCTGTCTGTGTGACAGCTCTCCGGCGACCACACAACGACGAAACAGCGACGCTGCAGTGATCGGCATCGTTGTCTATATCGCTGCAGCGTCGCTTAATGTGACGGTACTTTAATACTACTCATTAATGACCATTAGATCTGCAAACACAACATGCACCTCCTTAAATGGGATGGAGAAAAAAAATGAGCATATCTTATTCATTCTCTCTATTTGACTTCAGCTGTCTACACAATTCACACTGGGTTCAGAACTGCTGCAACTATAGATAAAATGCTTTGGGCAATTGATGCAAATGCTAATGTGTGAGGTATGTTTGTTTAGATGCAAGGAGGAAGACCAGGCTGCAAATACCTGTATTGAGCTAGGTTCGGAACTGCTGAGGCTGCATCCCATGTTTCCTGGGGGAAGGAATTGGGGACCAGACAGGCCCCATGACCCAGGAAGAGGGGGCGTGTTTAGAGAGGGACCCTGGCCGGAAGCAGAGAGAGAAAGCGTGCGAAGCTGCAGAGAGGCCCCCCGCTGTCAGCATGTGATCAGCAGGGCAGGCAGCACGCTACGCACCCAAACCGCCGACGCTGCGACGAACTGCAGTAGACAGACCCCGTGGCTTAGAGAGAGATCGGGTGCAGGACTGCCATCTAGGCCCCGATTCACCAGGGTATATTTGCTGGGACACGTCGGGCTCAGACAGTGCTGGAGCCCCCCACAGTAATAAGGAAAGAGCCGGGAGTCCTGTTCAGCTAAGCGCCACACGCCAGCCTAAGAGCCAGGGCAGAGTTCAGGACTGTTAGTTGCTGCCCTCCTTGTCAGACTGTGGTCTGCAGGACCTCGCTGGAGAAGCATTGTGCCAGTGGTTGTCGGCGCTTCAGTCTTGGCGGGAACAGGCAGCGCACAGTATAGAGAGAAAAGTGCACTGTGCCCTGTAGCTGACAGGGATTGTGGTGACGTGTGCCTCATGACCATAAGTACAGCTCACGTGCCGCAAAGAAAGAAACCGAGTACTGGATAGGCTTTTGTAACCCACCTTACCAGCATATACTTTACTGCCCACCCGCCGCTATTAACCTGTTAAATGCCACCGTCAAACGCAGACAGCGGCATTTAACCGGTCACATGATCGGGGGTCGGCGATGCATCAGGATGGTAACCATAGAGGTCCTTGAGACCTCTATGGTTACTAATGCCGGCGCTCACAGTACACCTGCAATTCAGCTACATAGCAGCGATCTCATGATCGCTGCTATGTAACTGAGCCAATCGAGTGGTGCCAGCTTCTAGCCTCCCATGGAGGCTATTGAAGCATGGCACAAGTAAAAAAAAAATGTTTTTAAAAATATGAAAAAAATATAAAAAATATAAAAGTTTAAATCACCCCCCTTTCGCCCCATCCTAAATAAAACAATAAAAAAAAAAATCAAACCTACACGTATTTGGTATCGCCGTGTTCAGAATCGCCCAATCTATCAATAAAAATAGCATTAACCTGATCGCTAAACGGCGTAGCGAAAAAAAAATTCGAAACGGCAGAATTACGTTTTTTTTGGTCGCCGCGACATTGCATTAAAATGCAATAACGGGCGATCAAAAGAACGTATCTGCACAAAAGTGATATTATTAAAAACGTCAGCTCGGCACGCAAAAAATAAGCCCTCACCCGACCCCAGATCACGAAAAATGGAGACGCTTCGGGTATCGGAAAATGGCATTTTTTTTTTTTTATTTTTTTTTTTTTAAGCAAAGTTTTGATTTTTTTTTCACCACTTGGATAAAAAATAACCTAGACATGTTAGATGTATATAAACTCGTAATGACCTAGAGAATCACAATGGCAGGTTAGTTTTAGCATTTAGTGAACCTAGCAAAAAAGCCAAACAAAAAACAAGTGTGGGATTGCACTTTTTTTGCAATTTCACCGCACTTGGAATTTTTTTCCCATTTTCCAGTAAAAGACATTGTAAAACCAATGGTGTCGTTCAAAAGTACAACTCGTCCCGCAAAAAATAAGCCCTCACATGACCATATTGACTGGGAAGGAGGGAAGTGAAAAACGAAAACTCAAAAACGAAAAAGGGGCGCGACTTGAAGGGGTTAATTACTCCAATTATAAGAAAACTATACTGTGCAGTATAGGTTATTTTGTAGTAACTTTTTGTTTAGGAAAATGCATTTTTCTGCTCTATTCTATATCGCTGTCTAATAGTCTTGTGGGTATTCAAATAAGAAGTCTGCTGTGAAAGGATTAAAAAAAAAAATCTCTCCTTACAATTCCAAATATTTTATAAGCAAACTTGTTAAAAAGTATAAATTCTCCAATTACCACATACGACATTAAAAATTAGATGAGACAAAGAACAAAAAGGGGTTGATTAGCTAATACAACAGGTATGCTCTGGAAGGTTGATGGATAGGTGACAGATACCAAAGGCATGGCGTGATGTTAACATCCTTTTCAATATGGAGCAATACATCTGTGAATACATGATGCCATCAATGAGATGTAGCTTTCCGACACCAGCAGTGCTTATGCAACCCCACATAAGGACACTGCCATCACCATGTTTCATTGTAGGCACCATGCATTTAGAAAAATGAATTTAGACGAGCGCCACGTTGCCTTACTGAACCAATCCGAAAAGCTGCAAAAAATGTAAAGGTATAATTACATGAATACATCACCAGAACAACTGTTAGTACATTAATACATTCCCAGAACCACGTTTTGAGTATTTTAGAAGGGTTTTTCGAGTTTCTGCTTAAAAAGAAATATTGTGAACACACTCTAACTTAAACTGAGTTGTTGAAGCAGAAACTCGCCAATTCCTCCTCATAATACAGGACCCACAGTACTGATGAGACAGAGGCATTATTGCGTTTACATCCAGGTACCTTTTATAGGTGACATTTGTTCTGATGGAAGTTGTTCTTCTTTTCTTCTCCATTTTGTCCAGACGCCATGGTGAGATTTCATGCCCAAAGCTTGACTCTGCAGACTTTCCTCTTCTCTGTCTTCAGCAGCACTTTCCGACACCGTACTCTTAAAAATAAAAGTATCATTATATTGTCTTATAAAATATCTTCTATGCTACGGACCTGAATAAATAATTGCCCATCATTTTGCTTCTTGCACAAAATATCCCCCCATACTGTCCCTCTATGTAATATTCCTCCATACTGCCCCTTTTCAAAATAAACTACCCACACTGCCCCTCTCCATAATGTCCACCCTCACAGACAAGCTATTATTATTATTATTATTATTTATTGTTATAGCGCCATTTATTCCATGGCGCTTTACAAGTGAGGAGGGGTATACATAATAACAAGTACAATAATCTTGAACAATACAAGTCATAACTGGTACAGTAGGAGAGAGGACCCTGCCCGTGAAGGCTCACAATCTACAAGGGATGGGTGAGAATACAGTAGGTGAGGGTAGAGCTGGTCATGCAGCGGTTTGGTCGATCGGTGGTTACTGCAGGTTGTAGGCTTGTCGGAAGAGGTGGGTCTTCAGATTCTTTTTGAAGGTTTCGATGGTGGGCGAGAGTCTGATGTGTTGTGGTAGAGGGTTCCAGAGTAGGGGTGATACGCGAGAGAAATCTTGTATGCGATTGTGGGAAGAGGAGATAAGAGGGGAGTAGAGAAGGAGATCTTGTGAGGATCGGAGGTTGCGTGTAGGAAAGTACCGGGAGATGAGGTCGCAGATGTAAGGAGGAGACAGGTTGTGGATGGCTTTGTACGTCATGGTTAGGGTTTTGTACTGGAGTCTCTGGGCAATGGGAGCCAGTGAAGGGATTGACAGAGGGGAGAGGCCGGAGAATAGCGGGGGGACAGGTGGATTAGTCGGGCAGCAGAGTTTAGAATAGATTGGAGGGGTGCGAGAGTGTTTGAGGGGAGGCCACAGAGCAGAAGGTTGCAGTAGTCAAGGCGAGAGATGATGAGGGCATGGACTAGGGTTTTTGCAGATTCTTGGTTGAGGAATGAACGGATTCGTGCAATATTTTTGAGTTGAAGTCAGCAGGAAGTGGAAAGGGCTTGGATATGTGGTTTGAAGGAGAGATCAGCGTCAAGGATTACCCCGAGGCAGCGAGCTTGTGGGACTGGGGAGAGTGGGCAGCCATTTACTGTAATGGATAGGTTCGTTGGGGGGGTCACGTGAGATGGGGGAAAGATGATGAATTCTGTTTTGTCCATGTTAAGTTTCAGAAATCTAGCGGAGAAGAAGGATGAAATAGTGGACAGACATTGAGGGATTCTGGTTAGTAGGGAGGTGATATCTGGTCCAGAGATGTAGATCTGTGTGTCATCAGCATAGAGGTGATACTGAAAGCCATGAGATTCTATGAGCTGTCCCAGGCCAAAGGTGTAAATGGAGAAGAGCAGGGGCCCAAGGACTGAACCTTGTGGGACTCCGACAGATAGGGGGCGAGGTGAGGAGGTGGTGTGTGAGTGGGAGACGCTGAATGTCCGGTCTGTTAGGTATGATGAGATCCAGGATAGGGCCAAGTCTGTGATGCCAAGGGATGAGAGGGTCTGTAATAATAGGGAATGGTCCACTGTGTCAAAGGCAGCCGACAGGTCGAGGAGGAGGAGGACAGAGTAGTGTCGCTTGCTCTTGGCGGTTAAGAGGTCATTGGTGACCTTAGTTAGGGCAGTTTCAGTGGAATGGTGTGACCGGAAGCCAGATTGTAAGCGGTCAAAGAGGGAGCAAGAAGAGAGATGGGAGGACAGTTCAAGGTAGACGTGTTGTTCCAGTAGTTTTGAGGCATAGGGGAGAAGTGATATAGGGCGATAGCTAGATACAGAGGATGGGTCAAGAGAGGGCTTTTTGAGGATAGGTGTGATGGAGACATGTTTAAAGCTTGAGGGGAAAACACCAGTTGTTAGTAATAGGTTGAAGAGATGGGTTAGGGTTGGGATGAAGATTGTGGTGAGGTTTGGGATGAGGTGGGATGGGAGCGGGTCAAGTGCACAGGTGGTGAGATGCGATCTTGAGAGTAGAGTGGCGAGTTGATCTTCTGTAATGGTGGAGTAGTTGGTTTTGGAGGTGGAGGGTAGGGAAGTTGGGAGGAAGGGCTCTGGGGCTTGTTGACCAAAACTGTCTCTGATGTTATCAATCTTCTGCTTGAAGAATGAGGCAAAGTCTTCAGCAGAGATAAGTGGGGAGAGAGGAGGTGCTGGGGGACGGAGGAGAGAATTGAAGGTGTTGAATAACTGTTTAGGGTTGTGAGACAGGGAGGATATGAGAGATGAGAAGTAGGTTTGTTTAGCTGTGGCGAGTGCGGTCTTGAAAGTAGTGAGGGACTGTTTGAATGCGATTAAGTGGTCGTTGGAGTGGGATCTTTTCCATCTGCGCTCAGCAGCCCTGGAAGCTCGCCTCAGTTCCTTGGTCAGGCTGGTGTGCCAGGGCTGTCTGTTGATTTTGCGAGCTTTGGTATGTGTAAGTGGGGCAGCAGATTCCAAAGCTACAGCTATTGTGGTGTTATATAGAGCGGCAGCGTCATCTGCATTGTGTATGGAACTTATGTCAGTGAGAGGTAGGAGGGATTCAGAGAATGAATGTAGGTCAAGATGTTTAAGATTTCTGCGAGGGTGTGAAAGTTTGTGGGGTGGGGACTCTAGACATGGAGTGGAGAGAGATGAGAATGTGAGAAGGTTGTGGTCAGAGAGAGGAAGAGGTGAGTTAGAGAGGTTAGATAGGGAGCAGAGGCGGGTGAAGATGAGGTCCAGTGTGTGACCATCTTTGTGAGTGGCTGCAGAAGACCATTGAGTGAGGCCGAAGGAGGAAGAGAGAGATAGAAGTTTAGTGGCGGCTGAGAGGGAAGTGTCAATGGAGATGTTAAAATCGCCCATGATGATAGTGGGGATGTCTGCAGAAAGGAAATGAAGTAGCCAGGTGGTGAAGTGGTCAAAGAAGATGGTGGCTGGCCCTGGGGGGCGGTAAATGACAGCCAGTTGGAGGTTGGAGGGGGAGTAGATGCGCACAGAGTGCACCTCAAAGGAAGGGAGGGTAACAGAGGGTGGCAGTGGGATTGGGGTGAAGGAGCAGTTATCTGACAGGAGAAAACCAACTCCTCCGCCATGCTTGCTGCTGGGGCGGGGTGTGTGAGAAAGGTGGAAGCCACCGTAAGAGAGTGCAGCAGGAGAGGCTGTGTCAGAAGGGGTGAGCCAGGTTTCGGTGATGGCGAGGAAGGAAAGTTTGGTAGTAACAAAGAGATCATGGATGTAGGAAAGCTTGTTACAGACAGAGCGAGCGTTCCACAGAGCTCCTGTTAGTGGGACTGGGGAAGCGGGGGCTGGGCGAATGGGTATAAGGTTAGAGAGGTTACGGAAGTTTGTGATGGAGCATGGATGGGAGGTAGAAATGACTGTGGGAATGTGGTGAGGAGGACCAGGATTTGGAGAGATATCACCAGCAGTGAGAAGGAGCAGGGATAGTGTTAGCAGGTGGGAGCAGGAGAGGGCATGAGGGGGCTGCCTGTGTTTTGAGACAGAGGATTGTATGTTAAGGAACAGTTCTGAGGAGGAGGTGAGATGGATGGGGAGGATTGAAGAGGAGATGAACAGTTCCTTACTTGGTGTGGGGATTGGGGGAGGTAGCAGAAAGTGAAAGATTATAGGGGTAAAAGTGACAACAAACAGAAACATTGTTTACAGTGACTGGCCAGCTCTATAATATACCCCCACCCTTCCCCTCTGCATAATAACCTCCATCACTGCCCCCTCCATAATATACCCCCGCACTGCCCCTCTTCATAATATACCCCCACATTGCCCCTCTCCATAATAATAATAATAATAATAATTTTATTTCTATAGCACCAACATATTCTGCAGCACTTTACATTTTAGAGAGGACTTGTACATACAATAGACATTACAACATAACAATAAACTCATAGATCAAAACAGATACCAAAAGGAATGAGGGCCCTGCTCGCAAGCTTACAATCTATGAGGAAAAGGGGAGACACAAAAGGTGGATGTTCATGTAATGCTCAAGGACAGGCCGGAGCGAGCCGCCCCCTCCCCCCGCGGCCTAAGTGAAGGCCATCATGACATGGGTTAGGAGAGGAGGAGGTGGGCGTTTTCTAGGGAAATTAATGGGGGGGTGGCTTGCCTCAAGGGGGGTAGTGTAGAGGGCAGGGGGTGGGGGCTGGCAGTTTCCCGCTCACCTCTCCTGAAGCGACATGGCCAGCGTGGACGCCGTGCTAGAGAGCCTGAGGGCGGCTGCAGCTTCGCGCCCTGCTGGGTGGCTGGAAGCGCAGGTGGCTCACCTTGTCGACGGCGGCGGTGGAGGATCATTATCAGCGGTCCCTCCTTTGGATCGACGAGCTCGGCGGTCGCGGCCCCCCCGAGCGGCTGTCGCCGGATTCCGGGCCTTGTGCCCCCCGCAGGCGAAGGAGCCCCTCACGGGACCCTCCAGGCCGGGCGCCGGTAAGTGCAGCGGTTGTTCGGCCCCGGCCTGGGAGGAATCCTAATGCTAGACGGGGCACAGCGGCGGTAGCGAGGCCCTCACCTTGTGGCGTGGTGGGGGCGGAGCCAAGACGCGCCGGGCAGCGTCTGGGGCCTTCAGCATCGGGAGGCCGTGGCGGTGATGTGCCTGCCGCGCGGCCTGCCTCAGCTAGATCAACCAGGTCCGGAGGTTCGTTGGCGGTGATAAGCGCGGGCGGCCTGAGGCAGGGCGACGCCGGGCTGGCCTTTTCAGCGGCGGCAGGGGGTTCCCCTGTTCCTGGGCCACGATCACGCCGGCTTGCGGCTGCTGCGGCGAGTGCGGCGGACATTGAGCGGCGCGTGTCAAGCTCCTCCACGCAGACAGCGGGATCCCCAGGCGCGTGGAGTCCGATCCATGGGCACCCTGCATCAGCTGCGTTCCAGAGTGCATCAGATGGACAGCACCAAGGACACACGGTGGACGGGCCGGTGGTGGATTGGTTAGCGCAGGGACGTCTGGAGGCCAGCACTCCGGCTGGAGGGACCACAGATTCCTCGCAGCCCGGTGAGTATGCGTCCGTGTCTGTGTCTCGTTCTTGTCCTTCAGATGCGTGGTCACCTACAGTGAGTGGGGGTCAGGGGGTGCCTGGCGTTGCTGTGGGGTCCGGTTTGGCAGGTGGCGGTGAAGCAGCAGGGGTTCGGGAGCTTTTGGCTAATGTCCAGAGCCTGCTAGCAAGGTTGGATCGGGGGGTGGGTCCGCAGAGTCATTTGGGAGCCTGGTCAGGGGGGCTACCGGGACAGGGTAGTGCGGTGGCGGCACAGGCCTTGGTTGCGGAGCCAGTGTCCGTTTCGGTGCAGACGGAAAAGGAGAAGGATTGTAGGATTCATTTGGACGATAGGGCCCATGGGGAGGTATACGTGTGTTTTGAGGGCCCGTTGGGTGCCCATCTTAAGAAAGAGGTAAGGGAAAAGATAAGTAAAGACGAATACGTGGAAATTTTTTCTTTGCTTCCTCTTGAAAAATTTAATCTTGATAAGGCAAAGAAGGAGGATACCAAAAAAGAGGAGGAAGAAAAACGGTGGTGGCGTTTGATTCCTCAGACATTTACTAATTGGCTTCAGGCTTTTGCCATCCTGGCCAGTGTGATAGGCGAGAAGGCTCCCGAGAATTGCTCGGGGTTATTTTGTTACATGGATTTTATCAGCGAAGCGCACAGGGTGTATGGCGGTCAAGCGTGGCTCAGGTACGATGAGCAGTTTAGACAGCGAAAAGCGGTTCGGCCGGCTATTAGGTGGGACCAAAAAGACATCAGTCTCTGGTTAAGGGTTATGGCGCAATACAGGTTTGGCCATCCCTTTCCCGGGGGGGCCAGAGGTTCCGGCCATGGTTCCCAGTCAGGTGCTGGAGGGTCCTCAGGCAACGCCGGTCAGACAGGCGGACAGAAGCTGGGTGTGTGCTGGCAATTCAATGAAGGATAGTGCAAATTCGGAGTCAATTGTAAGTTTAAACATTTGTGCTCGCACTGTAGCGGCTCCTCTCATGGTGCCGCAAAATGTTTCAAAAAGAGTAAAGGAAAGGCCGGTTCCGGTAATTCCCATGGGGGAGACGCCAGTGATAGTGGAAAGGATGGCCCCTTATCTAAATAGATATCCGGATAGGGAAAAGGCGTCCTTGTTGTTGTCAGGTTTTACGGAAGTTTTTGTTATTCCGGCTCCGTCTTTTGCGATTCCGTGTGTTAAGAAAAATTTGCGGTCAGCTTTGTTGCATGCTGACGTAGTGTCGGAGAAATTGAGTAAGGAGGTGGCGCTGGGGCGTATGGCGGGTCCGTTTGAACTGGCTCCGTTTGAGGATTTAGTGGTTTCTCCGTTGGGAGTAGTTCCTAAGAAGGAGGTCGGAAAATTTTGCCTCATCCAGCACTTGTCGTATCCCAAGGGGCGGTCAGTGAATGATGGCATCAATCCGGATTTGTGTTCAGTGGTGTACGCATCTTTCGATGAGGCGGTGGTGTGGGTGCAAAAATGCGGAAGAGGCGCCCTTCTTGCCAAGACAGATATAGAATCTGCCTTTCGTTTGCTGCCCGTCCACCCATCTAGCGTTAGACTTCTGGGTTGTTTTTGGGATGGCCGATTTTTTGTGGACAGATGTTTGCCCATGGGCTGTTCTTTATCTTGTGCCTTGTTTGAGGCGTTTAGTTCATTTTTGGAATGGGTGGTACGGGACGTTTCTGGGTGTGATTCAGTTTTGCATTATTTAGACGATTTTTTGTGTGTCGGCCCGGCTGGGTCTGATTGTTGTTCCAGGATTTTGAGGGCGATTGAATGGGTGGCGTTTCGCTTTGGCGTTCCGCTGGCCCCTGGTAAGACGGAGGGTCCGAGCACGTGTTTATGTTTTTTAGGTATCGTCATTGATACTGTTTTGTGGGAGTTTAGGTTGCCAGAAGACAAGCTGGCGGGTCTTAGGGACAGTGTGCGGCGGGCTGGTCGCCTGCGCAAGTTGCCATTGCGAGATTTGCAGTCATTGCTAGGTAAACTGAATTTCGCTTGTCGGGTCATGCCGATGGGCAGAGTTTTTTCCAGGAGGCTGGCAAGCGCTACTGCGGGAGTTACGGCTCCTCATCATTTTGTACGCCTATCTGCTGAGCATAAAGATGATTTGGTGGTGTGGAGTGAATTCTTGGAGACTTATAATGGCAGGTCATTGTTTATTGAGAAGGTAATTGACAACGAGACTTTGGAGCTGTTTACCGATGCCGCAGGTGGGTCGGGCTTTGGAGCGTATTTTCAGGGACAATGGTGCGCGGCTGAGTGGCCGGCGACTTGGATTTCTACGGGCCTAATTCGTAACGTCGCACTTTTGGAAATTTTTCCCATTTTGGTTGCAGTGCATTTGTGGCAAGGGGTTTTTCGAAACAGGAGAGTTCGTTTTCACTGCGATAACATGGGGGTGGTTTGCTCGATCAACAGTTTGTCTGCATCATCACCTCCGATGGTGTGCGTGTTACGGCAGTTGGTGCTGTTGTGTCTGAATTTGAATGCGCACGTAACGGCGTCGCATGTACCGGGGGTCCATAATGGCATTGCTGACTCTCTTTCTCGTTTACAGTTCGATCGTTTTCGCTTCTTGGCTCCGGAGGCTCAGACGGTTGGGTTGGAGTGCCCTGCGGAACTTTGGCAGGTGGTATCCGGGACGCAGAGGCGTTGATTAAGGCATCGTTGGCTCCTAGAACCTGGGAGGCTTATCAGTCTATTTGGCGGGAGTGGGAGGTTTTGTTTCCAGCGGGTTTTTGCGGGGTTAGCCAGCAGTATCAGGTGGGTATCTTGCTGTCATGGTTGAGCCGTGGGGCGGCGGGTGGATGGTCTTCTTCCAAAGTGTCAAGAGTCTTGGCGGCTTTGGCATTTGGTTGCAAATTGCGGGGTATGGTTGATGTTACCAAGTCCTTTTTGGTGCAGCGGGCGGTGAAAGGCTTTCGACGGCGGCCGGGGAAATTGGATTCTAGGCGGCCGGTTTCCTTTTCACTGTTGGAAAGGTTGGGGGAGGCGTTGTCATCTGTATGTTTTTCAGTTTTTGAGCTTTGTTTGTTTCGGCTAGCTTTCTCGCTTGCCTTTTTTGGGGCCTTCTGCGTGGGTGAGTTGGTGTCACCCAATAAACTGGTGTCGGGGGGTCTGTTGGCTAGGGATGTATTCTTGGCTGATCGGAGTGTTGAGCTTTGGCTCCGACGATCTAAATCAGAATTATTTTGGGCTCAGTCACAGGTTCAGCTATGTGTCCTGTGGCATGTCTGCGCAAGTTTTGGGGTCTTCAACCTAGGCGCGATCGGTCTTTGCTATGTCATCTGGATGGCTCTTGCCTGTCTCGTCATCAATTCTCGGCGGTTTTTAAAAAGGCTATTGCGTTTTTGGGCTTGGATGGGGCGGGTTTTGCTTCCCATTCCTTTTGCATCGGGGCCGCGACCGAAGCGGCAATCAGGGGTTTGGGGGCTTCTGCCATTCGACGAATCGGCAGATGGCGCTCGAGCAGATTTCGTAGTTATGTGCGGCCACAGGGCGTGGTCGAAGGGTTGCGTTAAGAGTTATGATGGTGGCGTCTGTTTGGGTGTAGGGTTCAATTTTAATTGTGTTTTTGTTTTTCAGGTTCCCGGGCATTATTGGTGTGGATTTTCGGACACTCATATGTGCATTGGGGAGCTCTGTGAGCGGACATGCGGACGGCGGGCAGACAGCTCGGTTTTGATCGCAGCGTAGCATTACTACGGTGGTTGGGTTTTCGGGGGATGCTTTGGAACCGAGTGTTGCGGGAGATCCACAATAGCGTGAGTTTGGATAAAGCCCCGGATGTATTAGTTTTGCACGTTGGGGGTAATGACCTGGGGGTTCGGCCTTTTCGGGAACTGATAACCGATATTAAGCAGGACTGCTTGCGGTTATGGGTGTTGTATCCGGGTTTGACCATCGTATGGTCTGACATTGTGCCGCGTAAACGTTGGAAACATATGCGGTCTTTGGAGAAACTTGATAAGGCTCGGATAAAGGTGAACAGGTCGGTGTCCGCCTTTGTGTCTCGAAATGGGGGCGTGGCGGTGAGACATTTCGAACTGGAAACTGGTAAAGGTGGTTATTGGTTGGCTGACGGTGTTCATCTGAATGCCGTGGGGATGGATTTTTGGTCTCTTGCTTTGCAAGAAGGGATTGAACGGGCCGTGGCTTTGCGGTCTGGTGGGGTCTCAGGCCTTTGAGGTTTTCAAAGGCCTTTCGTTGTGGCGGCTGGGGGGAGTCCTTGGAGTTGGTTAAAATTGGTTTGGGGGGGTCCATTGGCATAGGGCTCCCCTGTTTTGGTGTTTAATATTTTTCGGATCTGGTGAATGGTGGTGGGGAGTTCCGGCAGGGGGGCTCGGATCTCCAGATTATTAACGTGAACAGTGAACCCACTTGTGGGTTTTTTGGTGCTCCCGAGCCAGGTTTACAACGGCTGGGAATAAAAATCATTGGTTTTTTAGTTATGTTCACGTTATGGGTTGTTAAATCACCAGATTCGTGTGGGGCTCCAAGGACTTCTCCTAGTTTTAAATAAAAGGAATGTTAATGTTAATGCTTTTACATTTATTGTTAATTGTTGTTATGTTAATAAAAGAGGCTGCTGTGGCCTATATTATTCCAACTAAAATTTGGTCTCTGTCGTTAATCAGGGTACGGGGTGGGGGGGGGGGGAATAATGGTTGGTTGTCATTTGCTAGTTCACGGAGCGTCTTCGACTATACCAGTGTCATGAACCAGTTATCAGCCTAAGTATGTAATAGTGCAGACACAGAGGGCTATTAAATGCATAAAACATGTGAGCACATGATGCGAGGAACCTGGGTATGGTAAAAATCTTGAATGGGCAACACAGGGATAGTTAGGCTAAAGCATTGAGACGGTAGGCCAATCTGAACAAATGCGTTTTAGGCCATACTTAACCCCTTAGTGACAGAGCCAATTTGGTACTTAATGACCGAGCCAATTTTTACAATTCTGACCACTGTCACTTTATGAGGTTATAACTCTGGAACGCTTTAACAGATCCCGCTGATTCTGAGGTTGTTTTTTCGTGACATATTGTACTTCATGCTGGTGGTAACATTTCTTCGATATTACTTGCGATTATTTATGAAAAAAACGAAAATATGGCGAAAACTTTTCAAATTTTGCAATTTTCAAACTTTGTATTTTTATGCCCTTAAATCAGAGAGATATGTCACAAAAAATAGTTAATAAATAACATTTCCCACATGTCTACTTTACATCAGCACAATTTTGGAAACAACATTTTTTTTTGTTAGGGAGTTATAAGTGTTAAAAGTTGACCAGCAATTTCTAATTTTTCAACACCATTTTTTTTTAGGGACCACATCACATTTGAAGTCATTTTGAGGGGTCTATATGATAGAAAATAACCAAGTGTGACACCATTCTAAAAACTGCACCCCTCAAGGTGCTCAAAACCACATTCAAGAAGTATTAACCCTTTACGTGCTTCACAGGAACTGAAACAATGTCGAAGGAAAAAATGAACATTTATCTTTTTTTTGCAAACACTTTACTTCCATTTTTTTTGTTATTTTCACAAGTGTAAAAACAGAAATTTAACCATAAATTTTGTTGTGCAATTTCTCCTGAATGCGCCGATACCCGATATGTGGGGGTAAACCACTGTTTGGGCGCACCGCAGAGCTTGGAAGAAAAGGAGCGCCATTTGACTTTTTTCAATGCAGAATTGGCTGGAATTGAGATCGGACGCCATGTCGCGTTTGGAGAGCCCCTGATGTGCCTAAACAGTAGAAACCCCCCACAAGTGACCCCATTTTGGAAACTAGACCCCTGAAGGAACTTATCTAGATGTGTGGTGAGCACTTTAAACCCCCAAGTGCTTCACAGAAATTTATAAAGTAGAGCCGTGAAAATAAAAAATCCTTTTTTTTGTCCTCAAAAATGATTTTTTAGCCTGCAATTTTTTATTTTCGCAAGGGTAACAGGAGACATTGGACCCCAAAATCTGTTGACCAGTTTGTCCTGAGTACGCTGATACCCCATATATGGGGGGGCACTGTTTGGGCACCCATCGGGGCTCGGAAGGGAAGGAGCGCCGCTTGGAATGCAGACTCTGATGGGATGGTCTGTGGGCGTCATGTTGCATTTGCAGAGCTCCTGATGTACCTAAACAGTAGAAACCCCCCACAAGTGACCCTATTTTGGAAACTAGACCCCCAAAGAGCTTATCTAGATGTGTGGTGAGCACTATGAACCCCCAACTGCTTCACAGAAGTTTATAATGTAGAGCCATGAAAATAAAAAAATCATTTTTTCCACAAAAATTATCTTTTCACCCCAAAATTTTTACTTTCACAAGGGTAACAGGAGAAATTGGACCCCAAAATGTATTGTGCAATTTATGGTGAGTAGGCTGATACCCCATATGTGGGGGTAAACCACTGTTTGGGCGCATGGCAGAGCTCGGAAGGGAAGGAGCGCCGTTTTGGAATGCAGACTTTGATAGAATGGTCTGTGGGCGTTATGTTGCGTTTGCAGAGCCCCTGATGTGCCTAAACAGTAGAAGCCCCCACAAGTGACCCCATTTTCAAAACTAGACCCCCATGGAACTTATCTAGATGTGTGGTGAGAACTTCGAATGCCCAAGTGCTTCACAGAAGTTTATAATGCAGAGTCGTGGAAATAAAAAATATTTTTTTTCCACAAAAAAGATTTTTTAGCCCCCAAGTTTTTATTTTCACAAGGGTAACAAGAGAAATTGAACCCCAAAAGTTGTTGTCCAATTTGTCCTGAGTATGCTGGTACCCCATGCGTGGGGGGGACCACTGTTTGGACGCACGGCAGAGCTCGGAAGGGAAGGAGCGCCGTTTTGGAATGCAGACTTTGATAGAATGGTCTGCGGGCGTTATGTTGCATTTGCAGAGCCCCTGATGTACCTAAATAATAGAAACCCCCCTCAAGTGACCCCATTTTGGTAACTAGACCCCCCATGGAACTTATCTAGATGTGTGGTGAGAACTTTGAATGCCCAAGTGCTTCACAGAAGTTTATAATGCAGAGTCGTGAAAATAAAAAAAATATTTTTTTTCCACAAAAAAGATTTTTAGCCCCCAAGTTTTTATTTTCACAAGGGTAACAAGAGAAATTTCCAATTTGTCCTGAGTATGCTGGTAACCCATGTGTGGGAGGGGGACCACTGTTTGGGTGCACGGCAGAGCTCAGAAGGGAGGGAGCACCACTTGACTTTTTGAGCGCAAAATTGGCTGTTGTGTTTGGAGAACCCCTGGTGTACCTAAACAGTGGAAACACCCCAATTCTAACTCCAACCCTAACCCCAACACACCCCTAACCCTAATTCCAACCCGATCCATAATCCTAATCACAACCCTAACGATAATCACAACCCTAGCCCCAAAACAACCCTAATCTCAACACTAACCATAACCCTAATCAAAACCCTAAATCCAACACACCCCTAATCCTAATCTCAACCCTAACCTCAATCCTAACCCTAATCCCAATACACCCCTAACCCTAATCCCAACCCTAACCTTAACCCTAATCCCATACCTAACCCTAATCCCAAACGTAACCCTAATGCCAACCCTAATCCAAACCCTAACCCTAATCCCAACTCTAACCCTAACTTTAGCCGCAACCCTAGCCCTAACTTTAGCCCCAACCCTAACCCTAACTTTAGCCCCAACCCTAACCCTAGCCCTAACCCTAAATTTAGCCCCAACCCTAACCCTAACCCTTAATTTAGCCCCAACTCCTCTAGCTGCCGGCCGGCAGATCATGGCGGGTGCACTGCCCATGCGCCATTTTCTTACCGGATGAAGAAGCTGGCGGGCAGGAGGGGACGCAGGAGGACCCAGGGACATCGGTAAGCATAACAGGGTCCCCGAATCCCCCTATTTCTCTGTCCTCTGATGTGCGATCACATCAGAGGACAGAGAATGACACACCGCCTTTTTTTTTTTTTTTTGCGGTCGCCGGTAAACAGTTAATTACGGCGATCACAAAACAGGGGTCGGTAAAAACCGACCCTGACATGTTCTTTGGGGTCTCGGCTACCCCCGGCTGCCGAGACCCCAAAGATCTTCCGGGTGCCATTTTTTGTCCGGAACAAGATGGCGGCGCCCATCGGGAGCCACGAGGAGCACCGGGGGAGACAGGTGAGTATCGGGGGGCGATCGGGGACCCCATTTCTCTGTCCTCTGATGTGCGATCACATCGGAGGACAGAGAAATTTCGTTTTGGTTTTTTTTGCGACCGCCGGTAAACGGTTAATTACTGGCCATCGCAACCCTGGGGTCGGTAAAAAAAAAACCCGAATCATGTTCTCTGGGGTCTTGGCTACCCCCGGTAACCGAGACCCCAGAGAAAATCCGACTCTGGGGGGCGCTATTCACTTTTTCCACAGCGCCATTAATTAACAGCGCTGTGGTTTAAGTAGCCTTAACTGCCGCGGTTAAAAGGTGTATCGGCGGTCGTTAAGGGGTTAAAACTGGGTGGATTGGGGATTAATCGTATTAACCTGGGTAGTGCATTCCAAAGAATTGGCGCAGCAGCAAAAAGTCTTGGAGATGGGAGTGGGATGTACTGATTATTGAGGATGCTAACCTCAGGTCATTAGCAGAACGGAGGGCACGGGTAGGGTGGTTTATTGCAGAGGTGTCAAACTGCATTCCTCGAGGGCCGCCAACAGGTCATGTTTTCAGGATTTCCTTAGCATTCCACAAGGTGCTGGAATCATTCTGTGCAGGTGATTAAATTATCACCTGTGCAATACAAGGAAATCCTGAAAACATGACCTGTTGGCGGCCCTCGAGGAATGCAGTTTGACACCTCTGGTTTATTGAGACGAGGGAGGAGATGTAGGGTGGTGCTGAGCCATGGAGTGCTTTGTGTGTAAAGGTACCTTCACACTGAACAACTTAACAACGATAACGATAGCGATCCGTGACGTTGCAGCGTCCTGGATAGCGCTATCGTTGTGTTTGACACGCAGCAGCGATCAGGATCCTGCTGTGACATCGTTGGTCGGAGCTAGAAGGCCAGCACCTTATTTCGTCGCTGGATCACCCGCTGACATCGCTGAGTCGGCGTGTGTGACCCTGATTCAGCGATGTCTTCACTGGTTACCAGGGTAAACATCGGGTTACTAAGCGCAGGGCGGTGCTTAGTAACCCGATATTTACCCTGGTTACCATTGTAAATGTAAAAAAAAAAAAACACTACATACTTACATTCTGGTGTCTGTCGGGTCCCCCGGCGTCCGCTTCCCTGCACTGTGTCAGCGCCAGCCGGCCGTAAAGCAGAGTACAGCGGTGACATCACTGCTCTGCTTTACGGCCGGCGCTTACACAGTGCAGGGAAGCGGACGCCGGGGAACGCGACAGACACCGGAATGTAAGTATGTAGTGTTTGGTTTTTTTTACATTTACACTGGTAACCAGGGTAAACATCGGGTTACTAAGCGCGGCCCTGCGCTTAGTAACCCGATGTTTACCCTGGTTACCAGGGACCTCGGCATCGTTGGTCGCTGGAGAGCGGTCTGTGTGACAGCTCTCCAGCGACCACACAACGACGAAACAGCGACACTGCAGCGATCGGCATCGTTGTCTATATCGCTGCAGCGTCGCTTAATGTGACGGTACCTTAAGGGTAATAAGTTTGTACTGGATTCTGGAGTGGATGGGTAACCAGTGTAATGTCTCCATAATATACTCGCACAGTACTCCTCTTCATAATATACTCATATGCTTACCCTCTCCATAATATACCCCCAAACTGTCCCTTTCGCTATCTCCACTGTCTCCCCAATGCTCCTCGCTATACTATACCCACTTTCACAATCGGCCAATTGCCCCATAATGTTCTGCATTGCCCCTTCATGTGCCATAGCCCCGGCCCCCTCATCTAAAATAGAAGCACATTTCTTCAGATTCTCCATGGAGCGTTTACTAGCACGAGGTATTTTCAGCCTGTGTGGCCCCTCTCCCGGCAGCAGAGTGATGACATCAGCATGCTGACCTCATCACGCTGCTGCACGTTGGCACCGGCACTTGCACGCGCTGCTCTGCACCAGTCCCAGCGTGGTAATGTTCAATATAAGAAGGGAGCTGCATGCCCCAGACAACGCCACTGACAGTATGTTGTGTAGGCCTGATTTAGACAAATGTTTGGTGCCTACACTGACACATGGTGGTGACCGTGTCCTTATGTTGGGCTGCATGAGTGCTGCTGGTTTCAGTGAATTACATTTCATTGATGATTTAAAGGGGTTGTACACTACTAGAACAACTCCTTCTTAAACTAAATCTTCTGCCCCATTAAAATAATAAAGCCTATACTCCCCTCCAGTGCTGGTTCCGTTCCCGCGATGTCTACACTCTTGGTCACGGGGCTGTGTTTTAGCGGAATGACACGTGAGGCCCGGCGCCCAGTCAGCGCTGGCATCACTGTCTCTGCCTTCGGACAGACTGAGCATGAAGAGGAAGTCTGGGATCAGCTGCAACCACAGCTTCCTCTTAATGTTCGGTTTGTCCGAAGGCGGAGACAGTGACGTCGGCTCTGAGTGGGCGCCGGCATCACGTGTCACAAAACCGCATCACTGCTCCTGGGAGAGTGAGTGAAGACACCACGGGAACGGTGCTGACAACGGAGGTGAGTATTCACATATGTTTCTGCTCTATATTGAAAGAAAATATGCTACCATCACTGTGTGCCTTTTGTAGTCTTGCACTTTTTCAACATAACAATGATCCAAAACACTAAGGCCACTGTTGCTTTTCTAACAATGAACAGGGTGAAAGTGATTTAGTGGCCAAGTGTCTCCTGATCAGAACCAAACCAAACATTCATAGGGAATTCTGATGATACAAGTTGTCATCAGTCTCCATCCAGCATCCAGGACCTAAAAAAAAAAGTGCTCATTCTTGTAAAATGGAAAAAGATACATGTTGCAAGGTATCGTCAGCGTGTTCATTCCATACCTGGTGGACTTGGTACTGTACTTAAAAATTGTGGCGATCATACAAAATACTAGACGTAGTCGTTTTTGATGTGGGATGTACTTATTTTTTGCGCCAACTAATTTTAGTAAAACTGAACATTTTATAATAAATGTAATATTATTAGCTTGACTTTCATGTTATGGGTTAAAAAAATGTTCTCTGAAATGCAATCTTACCAAAATTTTGGAAATTGTTCTTGTATTCAGTGAGATATTGATTAAAATGTTACTTTTCAAAGGAGGTGTGCTCGTTTATGCTGAGCATTGTATATATAATATCTTTATTAGCAGAAACAGAATGTATTTAAAATGGACCTGTCATCATGTCTACTTAAGGGAAAGCATGTAGTCATGACAAGTCTGACGAGTTTTTATACCAAACAGCACAAAAATGTGCTGTACTGTTAGTATAATAGTCCTCTAAAGAAAATATAGCAGAATTATAGTTATGAGTCTGCTGTATTTATATCAATCCACCTGTCTTTAACAGTCTTCTTCCACCCTGTCACCAGTGACCGGTCACAAGCCTGTGTATCAGCAACCCTAAGTCATTAGTAAGCACGGCAGAAGGAGCTAGGGTGAGCACTGGTATTTAGAATATGGATAACCCATATGTATTAAAGGGAGTTTTCCAAGAATCAATTTTATGACTTACGGTGAATCTGCAGATAAATGTCTGATCCCACCGATTACAGAACTCACCATCGCTGCTAGTCCCATAGAAATTGAATGGAACCACAAGCGTATGCTCAGGTGGCGCTCCATTCAAATGGGGGACACAAAATCTTTAAATCTCATGACTGGAGGGAGTTCCAGAGACAGGACCCCCTAGGAATCAGACACTTGTCTCCTGTCCTATGGATAACTGATAAGTTTTGATTATAGGAAAACCCAATTGTGCAATTGTGTTTTTTTTTATCTAGGAAAATAATAATTAGTTCAAATTAGAACCTTGTTTAATTTAGAAATATATTTCTTAAGAAATAAAACCATATATCCAACATATATGTTCCGAGCTATAGTATACGGTGAGCTGAATGTTATGTGACAAATGGTAGGGAATAGAGACGCGGTATAACTTTCCTGCTGTCGGTCATACCCCATGCCTTTTGTCAGGATTCCTGCTGTCCCTGTATTGACTTATTTATTATAACTTTAAATCTTTCGTTTACTCAAGTCTTTGCCAGAGGACACTAAAATTTCTCTGTTCTTTTAGAACAGGATCTCCCAATGGACCAGGGGTTTTATCCACAGAACTGCCCTGGCACTGAGAGGTTCATGTGAAAGACACTGAGATGAAGCTGCAGGCAAAAGCAATTTAATTTCCAAACATATAGAGACTGTGGGTTTAGAGAGCTGCATGTGCAGGTAAGAGTGATTAGTCATAGCAATCTATAATTCTTCCGAGCTAACACCCCTATCTTGTGTTGAGGTTTATTGATTTTTTTTACCCCCAATTATTACTAACATGTACAGCTTTCATGTGTCACGTCTACTGTTAAAAAAGGTTATAGAACAGATATACGGTATTTATTTAAATCTTCAGTTTTTTAAGCTTCAGGGAAGCTCTTACCAGAAGTTTACCGCACCTCTGCTGTGCTGAAGAGGGACATCAGCAGCGTGATCAGATGATCTGGTCGGGCTACTGACGTCGCCTTGACCCAGAAGTGCTAGCGTTCAGGGCTTCAATTTGTACTCTTATTTGAGAGACTGATATACTGATATTAGGTTTACAGTCCTGTGGCAAGATTTTATGCTGGCATCTACTGATAGCATCACAGATTTTGGAGCAGCCTTACGCTCTTAGATACTCAATCTTAGGGCTCATGCTCATTTGCGAGAAAAACTGACGCGTGCAATAGATAAAAAATCGGATTGCTCTCTGACCAATGTTAATCTGAGGGCTTGTTCACACTTTGCAGATTTTGCTGCAGATTTTTCCGCAGCGGATTTGGAAAAACCGCAGTGCAAAACCGCTGCGGTTTTCACTGCGGATTTTCCTGCGGTTTCTTCTGTGGATTCCTCTGCGGGTTTTCAACAGCACTTTCCTATTGGGGCATGTTGAAAACCGCTGCGGAATCCGCAGAAAGAAGTGACATGCTCCTTCTTTTTTTCCGCAGCAATTCTGCGCGGTTTTTAAAGGGATTTTCCGCAATGTGGGCACAGCGGTTTTTGTTTTCCATAGGGTAACATTGTACTGTACCCTGCATGGAAAACTGCTGCGGATCCGCAGCGTCAAATCCGTAAAAGCAGTAAAAACCGCAAAGTGTGAACATAGCCTGAGAGTCTCTGCTCATTTGTGATTTTTTTTTTTCTCAGCTGAGATCAGGCTGAGAAAGAAATCACAGCATGAAGCGATTGTCCCCGTATCTCGGACAAGACTCGCCAATGCAAGCCAATGGGTCTGATAAAAAAAAAAAAATCAGACTGCACTCAGATCATGCGAGTGCTGTATGATTTTTACACACCCATGCCCTTGAAAACCAAGAATTTCATTAGCCACGTACAGTAAAATCACAGCGTGACAAGTTAGAATAGATGGAATAGATATATACAGTGATGTGAAAGTGTTTTCCCCTTCCTAATTTAATATTCTTTTCATATTTGTCACACCTAAATGTTTGTTTCAGATCACCAAAGAAATTTAAATATTAGACAAAGATAACGCAACTAAACACAAAATGCAGTTTTTAAATGAAAGTCTTTATTGTTAAGGGAAAAAGAAATCCAAACCTACAGGGCCCTGTGTGAAAAAGTGATTGCTTCCTAAAGCTAATAACTGGTTGGGCCACCCTTAGCAGCAAAAACTGCAATCAAGCATTTGCGATAACTGGCCATGAGCCTTTTAGAACGCTCTGGAGGCATTTTGACCCACTCATCTTTGGAGAAATGTTGTAATTCAGCCAGATTGGAGGGTTTCCTAGCATGAACCGTTGTAAGGTCATACCACTGCTTCGTTTTATCCTATTGATAGGGGATAATGTTCAATTGTGGAAATATCCCCTAAAATAGCAGGAGAACATAAAACTCCAGGAAGCCTACAAGTACTAAAAGTAGAATGAAGAGGACCTTCATTTCAATAGTTCATCGATTTACAATTGACTGTAACTTTTGCATGCCATGCCTGTCACATACGGTCTCTTAACCCCTTCACCCCGAAGCCTGTTTTCACCTAAGTGACAGGGCCAATTTTTAGAATTCTGACCACTGTCACTTTATGAGGTCATAACTCTAAAACGCTTCAACGGATCCTGGTGATTCTGACACTGTTTTCTCGTGACATATTGTACTTCATGATAGTGGTAAAACTTCTTCGATATGACTTGCATTTATTTGTGAAAAAAACAAAATTTTGTCAAATTATGAAAATTTAGCAATTTTCAAACTTTTAGTTTTTATGCCCTTAAATTAGAGAGTTATATCTCATAATATAGTTAATAAACAACATTTCCCACATGTCTGCTTTACATCAGCACAATTTTGGAAACATAATTTATTTTTGTTAGGGAGTTATAAGGGTTAAAAGTTGACCAGCGATTTCTCATTTTTGCAACAAAATTTGCAAAACCATTTTTTTTACGGACCACCTCACACTTGAAGTGACTTTGAGGGGTCTATATGACAGAAAATGCCCAAAAGTGACACCATTCTAAAAACTGCACCCCTCAAGGTACTCAAAACCACATTCAAAAAGTTTATTAACCCTTCAGGTGCTTCACATAAATTTTTGGAATGTTTAAAAAAAATTGAACATTTAACTTTTTTTTCACAACATTTTTACTTCAGATCCAATTTGTTTTATTTTACCAAGGGTAACAGGATAAATTGGACCAAAAAAGTCATTGTACAATTTGTCCTGAGTACGCCGATACCCCACATGTTGGGGTAAACCATTGATTGGGCACATGGCAGAGCTCGGAAGGGAAGGAGCGCCATTTGACTTTTCAATGCAAGATTTGCTGGAATTGAGATCGGAACCCATTTCGCGATTGGAGAGCCCCTGATGTGCCTAAACAGTGGAAACCCCCACAAGTGACACCATATTGGAAAGTAGACCCTCTAAGGAACTAATCTAGATGTGTGGTGAGCACTTTGAACCTCCAAGTGCTTCACAGAAGTTTATAATGTAGAGCCGTAAAAAAAATTCATATTAATTTTCACAAAAAATGATCTTTTTGCCCCAAATTTTTTATTTTCCCAAGGGTAACAGGATAAATTGGACCCCAAAAGTTGTTGTGCAATTTGTCCTGAGTACGCTGATACTTCATATATGGGGATAAACCACTGATTGGGCACATGGCAGAGCTCGGAAGGGAAGGAGCGCCATTTGACTTTTCAATGCAAAATTGGCTGGAATTGAGATCGGAACCCATGTCGTGTTTGGAGAGCCCCTGACGTTCCTAAACAGTGGAAACCCCCACAAGTGACACCATTTTGGAAAGTAGACCCTCTAAGGAACTAATCTAGATGTGTGGTGAGCACTTTGAACCTCCAAGTGCTTCATAGAAGTTTATAATGTAGAGCCGTAAAAAAAAATTCATATTAATTTTCACAAAAAAATGATCTTTTTGCCCCAAATTTTTTATTTTTCCAAGGGTAACAGGAGAAATTGGACCACCAAAAGTTGTTGTGCAATTTGTCCTGAGTACGCTGATACTTCATATATGGGGATAAACCACTGTTTGAGCGCATGGCAGAGCGCGGAAGGGAAGGAGCGCCATTTGACTTTTCAATGCAAAATTGGCTGGAATTGAGATCGGAACCCATGTCGTGTTTGGAGAGCCCCTGACGTGCCTAAACAGTGGAAACCCCCACAACTGACACCATTTTGGAAAGAAGACCACCTAAGGAACTTATCTAGATGTGTGGTGAGCACTTTTAACCCCCAATTGTTTCACTAAAGTTTAGAATGTAGCGCTGTGAAAATTAAAAAATCATTTTTTCTTTCCACAAAATGATGTTTTAGCCCGCAATTTTTTTTCCCAAGGGTAACAAGAGAAATTGGAACACAAATGTTATTGTCCAATTTGTCCTGAGTACGCTGATACCGTATACATTGGGGGGAACCACTGTTTGGGCGCACGGCAGAGCTCGGAAGGGAAGGAGCGCCGTTTGAAATGCAGACTTAGATGGATTGGTCTCAGGTGTCATGTTGCATTTGCAGAGCCCCTGATGTACCTAAACAGTAGAAACCCCCCACAAGTGACCCCATATTGGAAACTAGACCCCCCAGGGAACTTATCTAGATGTGTTGTGAGAACTTTGAACCAACAAGTGTTTCACTACAGTTTATAACACAGAGCCGCGAAAATAAAAAATATATTTTTTTCCACGAAAATGATATTTTAGCCCCCACGTTTTTATTTTCCCAAGGGTAACAGGAGAAAATAGACAACAAAAGTTGTATGTCCAATTTGTCCTGAGTACGCTGATACCCCATATATGGGGGGGAACCACTGTTTGGGCGCACGGCAGAGCTCGGAAGGGATGGAGCACCGTTTGAATTGCAGACTTAGATGGATTGGTCTGCAGGTGTCATCAGGGCCGGCGTTAGCACCCGGCGTACCTGGGCAAGTGCCGGGGCCCTGGGGAGACGGGGGGGCCCACTCACGCTGTCTGGGATACAGCGCACACACACTGGTGTAAGGGACCCAGGAGCTGGAGGGGCCCGCGGTCAGAATTTTTACAAACCAGAGCGGTGTGTGTGCGGCGGAAGCAGGAGTCAGCATTGTGACAGACAGCTGGGAGAGGCAGCCAGTGCTGAGCAACAGGAGGGCGGGACTTTCCAGCATCCAATCCCGGCTGAGCGGGCTTAGTGCAGTTCCAGTGTGCTGTGCTCCCGTCCCGTCACACAGTACAGTCAGGAGTGAGTCACGGAGCAGCCCCCCTCCCCCGGTGAGTGTTGTCTGAGCCTGTGTTGTTTAAGTTTATGGACGGTGTCCTGACAGGCTCTAGTCCCTGCAGCCGACCATCATCAGTGAGTTGGCTACTGTGCTCATTGACAGCGTTAATCAGCACAGCAGCTGCCACAGTATGTCCTGAGTCTGACCCGTCTATCATGAAAATAGCAGAGCTGAGTGCACCTTCACCTCCTGCAGAGAAGCATAACCTGCCCCCTGACAGGACACAGCAACCCCCTCTCAAAATTCCCTGCACTTCTCCAAACTTCAGTCTTCAGAATGGAGCTGTGGTGTCCTGTCAGGGGGCAGATGTGAGGCACAGAAGCCTTATCCTTCTCTGTTCTCTGGAGGGGGCTCGTCAGGATTTATAGCCACCGAACAGGCTCCTCTTCTAGAGATGTTATGTAACATGACCACACACTGTATAAATATATATATATATATATATAGATAGACATATATATATAGATAGACATAGAGAGAGAGAGAGATAGATAGATACAAACACAGTATATGGTAAAAGTATGCCACAAATTCCACAGTACTATAGAAAAGTAATTGAGGCCGGACTTAGCATGAGAGGCTAATGAGAGAAGATCTGCAGGGGGAATAAAGGGTCTTAGTCCTCGCTCACACGAGCGTATAACACAGCTGAGGACGTGTGGAAAAATCGTCTGTGGAAAAATCTGCAGCACGCTTCGAGTGGCTCTGGAATTCGGATTACACGGACCCATTGAAATCTATGGATGCATGTGAAACTTCAGGCTGCACTCAGCTGTCATCTGAGTGCAGTCTGACATCCACGGCCTCAGACAGTAGAGAAGATGTAGAAATTAAGTGTCCTTGTCTTCTCAATATGCTCCGATTATCTCATGCAAGAGAATCAGATGACACTCGGATGAGAGTTTGATCCGAGTGTCAGTGGCATAAGTGAGCCGATTCTCTCACATGAGAGAATCATCACTCGTGGGACCCCGGCCTTACACTTTTTTCAGCTGGACAATTATTTTATATATTTTAATTATTCCTAATATTCCCGAAAACTTTATAATATAAGTATCCTTCTTCCCAAACCCACTGACCTAAGCAGGGCCGCCATCAGGGCATTACTGCCCTTACTGGATGGGGCCCGATGAGCAGATGGGCCCCCTCTCCTCTGCTCAGCGGGCCCAGCTAAGGCTATGTGCACACTTTGCGGATTCTGCTGCGGATTTTTCCGCAGGAGATTTGCTAAATCCACAGTGCAAAACTGCTGCGGTTTTTCACTGTGGATTTATCGCGTTTTTTAGTGCGGTTTCCTCTGCGGGTTTTCACCTGCAGTTTCCTATTGGAGCAGGTGGAGACCCGCAGCGGAATCCGCACAAAGAAGTGACATGCTGCGGAATGTAATCCGCTGCATTTCCGCGCGTTTTTTTCCGCAGCATGTGCACAGCGGTTTTCATTTCCCATAGCTCTACATTGCACTGTAAACTCATGGGAAACTGCTGCGGACCCGCAGCAGTCAAATCCGCTGCGGATCCGCAGTGGAATCCGCAAAGTGTGCACATAGCCTAAAGGCTTCTGCCACCTCAGCATCTGATCGGGTGTCCTCAGACGCACAGGCAGTTAAAATTTGTTCCTGTGTGGGAGATTGCTACTGCACGGCAACAGTTAACATCTGCCAGCCAATCACAGGCCAGCAGCTGACATCAGAAGGCCCTTAGCCGGCATATGACATCACTGTCATACGCCGGAGCGAAGGTCCGGGCCTCAGATGCATCGAGTGGAGGACACTTGGATTTTTTTTGTAAAGCCGCGCTATGGGGCATATTAGACACTATGGGGGTGCATTATACCGCTATGGCGCTGAATTATACTACTATATATAGTAGTGTATATACTTGCAAGAACCTCGCATCACTTCACCCTGCACAGCCGCCCGTTCTTTGGACAGGAGTGTGCAGCTGCATAGAAAAACGGACGATTTGGGTGAGGCAATGCAAGGCTCGCGCATCGCTCTCGCATAATTGGCATATAAGGGGATGACTTATATAAAGCCCCTCTGCTGTATGGTATTGTAGAATTTACAATAGCTATCACTCATGTAAGAAGTGAAATCTGGCATTGTACTATATCTATATTTCGCTGCTGTATCTGTGCATCATGAATCGTGGTATGTGTTAAAGGGGGGCCCACTGAGACTCTTTCGCCCGGGGCCCTCAAAAACCTGGAGCCGGCCCTGGGTGTCATGTTGCATTTGCAGAGCCCCTGATGTACCTAAACAGTAGAAACCCCCCACAAGTGACCCCATATTGGAAACTAGACCCCCCAGGGAACTTATCTAGATGTGTTGTGAGAACTTTGAACCAACAAGTGTTTCACTACAGTTTATCACGCAGAGCCGTGAAAATAAAAAATATTTTTTTTTCCACAAAACTGATATTTTAGCCCCCACGTTTTTATTTTCCCAAGGGTAACAGGACAAATTGGACCGCAAAAGTTGTTGTCCAACTTGTCCTGAGAACGCTGATACCCCATATGTTGGGGGAAACCACTGTTTGGGCGCACAGGAGAACTCGGAAGGGAAGGAGCACTGTTTTAGTTTTTCAAAGCAGAATTCGCTGGAATTGAGATCGGACGCCATGTCGCGTTTGGAGAGCCCCTGATGTGCCTAAACAGTGAAAACTCCCCAATTCTAACTGAAGCCCTAACCCCAGCCCTAACCCCAGCCCTAACCCTAGCCCTAACCCTAGCCCTAACCCTAGTCCTAACCCTAGCGCTACTTTCACACTAGCGTTTTTTTGCATACGTCGCAATGCGTCGTTTTGGCGAAAAAACGCATCCTGCAAAGTCATCTGCAGGATGCATTTTTTCCCCATAGACTAACATTAGCGACGCATTGCGACGTATTGACACACGTCGCAACCGTCGTGCGACGGTTGCGTCGTGTTGTGGCGGACCGCCAGCAGCAAAAAACGTTACATGTAACTTTTTTTGTGCCGACGATCCACCATTTCCGACCGCGCATGCGCGGCTGGAACTCCGCCCCCACCTACCCGCACCTCACAATGGGGCAGCGGATGCGTGGAAAAACAGCATCTGCTGCCCCCGTTGTGCGGCGCTTGCACAGTATGCGTCGGTACGTCGGGCCGACGCAGCGCGACGGCCCCGTACCGACGCTAGTGTGAAAGTAGCCTAACGGGAAAATGGAAATAAATATATTTTTTAAAATGTTATTATTTTTCCCTAACTAGGGGGGTGATGAAGGGGGATTTGATTTACTTTTATAGTGTTTTTTGGGCGGATTTTTATGGTTGGCAGCCATCACACACTAAAAGACGCTTTTTATTGCAAAAAATAGTTTTTGCATCACCACATTTTGAGAGCTATAATTTATCCATATTTTGGCCCACAGAGTCATGTGAGATCTTGTTTTTTGCGGGACGAGTTGACGTTTTTATTGGTACCATTTTCGGGCACATGATATTTTTTGATCGCTTTTTATTTCGATTTTTGGGAGGCGGAATGAACAAAAACCAGCAATTCCTGAAATTCTTTTAGGGGGGGCGTTTATACCATTCCACGTGTGGTAAAATTGATAAAGCAGTTTTATTCTTCAGGTCAGTACGATTACAGCGATACCTCATTTATGTAATTTTTTTATGTTTTGGCGCTTTTACACAATAAAAACTATTTTATATAAAAAAATAATTGTTTTTGCATCGCTTTATTCTGAGAGCTATAACTTTTTTATTTTTCTGCTGATGATGCTGTATGGCAGCTTTTTTTTTTGTGGGACAAGATGACGTTTTCAGCGGTACCATGGTTATTTATATCCGTCTTTTTGATCGCGTGTTATTCCACTTTTTGTTTGGCGTTTTTTGCCTCGTTTTTTTTTTTTTTGTTTTTTTTACGATGTTCACTGAAGGGGTTAACTAGTGATATAGTTTTATAGGTGGGGTCGTTACGGACGCGGCGATACTACATATGTGTACTTTTATTGTGTGATTTTTTTTTTTTTATTTAGATAAAGAAATGTATTTATGGGAATATTTTTTTTTTTTCTTTATTTAGGAATTTTTTTTTATTTTTTTTTTACACATGTGGACATTTTTTTTTTTACTTTTTCACTTTGTCCCAGGGGGGGACATCACAGATCGGTGATCTGACAGTGTGAACAGCACTCTGTCAGATCACCGATCTTAGAGACACGTTACAGAGGCTTGCCGGCGCCTGCTATGAGGAATTCTCAGCAGGCGCCGGCAAGCAGGGTCATCTCATGACCCGGAAGGAGTCCCGCGGCCATCTTGGATCCGGGGACTCCTTCCAGGTCACCGGAGCAGCGCGATCTCATCGCGCTGCTCCGGTGGGAGAGCGCAGGGAGCCCCCGTCCCTGCGTGATCCCCCTCTATGCCGCTGTCACTATTGACAGCGGCATCAGAGGGGTTGAATGCCCGCGATCGGCGATAGTGCCGATCGTGGGCATTGCTGCGGGGTGTCAGCTGTCAGATACAGCTGACACCCGCACCCGATCACCGCGGCGCTCAGCGCGAGACCGCGGTGATCGATGCGCCGTACTAGTACTGCGGCTGGCACTAATGCAGTGCCGGCAGCGCCGTACTAGTACGGCGCATGGCACGAAGGGGTTAAACTGCTGAGCAGATTGGTACGTTTTCATGACAACATTGCATGACATCACAGTATGCACCCGTTGTATGCAGTTTCATTATTTTTTTTGTGGTAATTATAGTTTTTGTTGATTGTTCTGGTTCAGAGCAACTTTTGTTCATTGTTGTATCTCAGTTTCTTTTATATACACTGCTAAAAAGATTTTCAGAATACTTGAACATGACAGCATAGCATCTTATCAATTAAGCTTAAAGGTTTCAGTCTGTCCAGTTATGAAGCATAAATGATTGTAAATCAATATTGTAGATTGTAAATCCATATTGTAGATTGTAAGCTCTTACGGGCAAGGTCGTCATTATTTTGCTTTAATTATTGTATTACTTTGAATGTTGTTACTTATGACTGTAACAACCCTGCTGGCATCACTGCATGGCCCCCCATCCCCCACCTGCATTACACTCAAACTCACTTCTCTGGGCCATCTTGTGACTTCTCTCTGCTGCCAGCTCCATGCTGTGTGCCTCATGTCTGCTGCTTGCTCTGTGCATGCTCTGTCTGTGTGCATAGTCAACCAGTCTGGGCGCGAGCGTGACAACGGCGTTCTGCAGCCTCTCTCTCAGCCTGACGGTCCCGGCTTTCTGCAGCCTTTCTCTCAGCCTGTCGGTACTGTAGAATCAGCTGCATGCAAAGATTGGGATCACTTGTTCCCAGCCGTTGTAAGTCCATTTGCAAAGTACAGTCCATAGGCTCCTCAGCACAGGCATTACTGACATTTCCATCAGGTATCTCCGGTGTAAGGGTACTGTCACACTCTGCAACTTTCCAACGATCACGACCAGCGATACGACCTGGCCGTGATCGTTGGAAAGTCGTTGTGTGGTCACTGGGGAGCTGTCACACAGACCGCTCTCCAGCGACCAACGATGCCGAGGTCCCTGGTAACCAGGGTAAACATCGGGTTACTAAGCGCAGGGCCGCGCTTAGTAACCCGATGTTTACCCTGGTTACCAGCGTAAAAGTAAAAAAAAAAAAAACGTACATACTCACATTCCGGTGTCCTTCAGGTCCCTTGCCGTCTGCTTCCCGCTCTGACTGAGTGCCGCCGTAAAGTGAAAGCAGATCACAGCGGTGACGTCACCGCTGTGATCTGCTCTTACTTTCCGGCCGGGAGTCAGTCAGAGCGGGAAGCAGACGGCAAGGGACCTGAAGGACACCGGAATGTGAGTATGTACGTTTTTTTTTTTTTTACTTTTACGCTGGTAACCACGGTAAACATTGGGTTACTAAGCGCGGCCCTGCGCTTAGTAACCCGATGTTTACCCTGGTTACAAGCGAACGCATCGCTGGATCGCTGTCACACACAATGATCCAGCGATGACAGCGGGAGATCCAGCGTCAAAAGAAAGTTCCAAACGATCTGCTACGACGTACGATTCTCAGCAGGGTCCCTGATCGCAGTAGCGTGTCAGACACTGTGATATCGTATGGATATCGCTGGAACGTCACGGATCGTACCGTCGTAGCGATCAAAGTGCCACTGTGTGACAGTACCCAAAGAGCTGGACTTGCTGGGTCTCTCTGAGGTGGGCTCTCTCCTTGCCCAGATGTTCCAGCACTTTGCTCTATGTCCTGCTCGACCAAGGCACGTATCAGCAGCTCCCTGGATCTGTCGGCTGTCTCTATTCCTCTCTGCTCACAGAGGTCGGTCAGAGCTTCTTTGCTCTGCTTCTTGTACTGGGCTGCCATATCGATGAACAGCCTTTGCCAAATAAAAGATAGAAAACAAAAACAAGGAGGGGAAACTGTTTGCAAGTATGTCTATGTAAGCACTGAGTTGAACCTTGAAGAACTGGTGCTTACCAGAGCTTCTGTGAATCCAGACGAGGAGTAAACCATCAGTGTAGCTTGCTTCATGGGTGAAGAACGCTTCTGAGTAGCACCAAATTCTACTAGGCCCAAAAGGATTTCCTGGGCCAGATGCCGTTAAAAATAGTACTTAGGTAAACAGGCGGTGGGTGGCTGGGCCACTCTGCTGACTAGCAGACACTGAAGCTTTGGAGCAGACCTCTGAATCCCAGGCCATAGTATGAGTAAACAACTCTGCAGACGACCCCACCCACCTGGAATTGACGATGGCAACGTCATGTAAACACAGCAAGGGGACTCAATAAAGAGTCTCCATTTCTTCCAAAAATTCGGCCACAGACACCATTTACGTGGCATCAATTTCGCCAGAGTTTTTTAAAACGGTTGGTGAGGTGATTTTCAAAAATCATCAAGCTTTTAGTCTCCCCAGGATGACACAGGGGTAGAAAAGTCCTTGCGGATCCAGGATTTGTTCATCTTGATGAACCTTAGTCTGTCTACATTGTCACTGGACAGCCGCCTGCGCTTATCTGTCAGCACACCACCAGCAGCACTGAACACACATTAAGAGAGAACGCTGGCTGCGGGGCACGACAAGTTCTCCAAGGCCTGAGTGGCGAGCTCAGGCAATTTTTCAAAATTGGAAGCCCAAAATGAGCAAGGGTCCAGTTCCACAGTCATGGCATCGATGTTAACTTGGAGATACTCTTGTACCATCCTCTCTAGGCGTTGGCTGTGCGTCAGACTTCTTGTCTCCTGTGGTCTTGCAAGGGCTGGTCTAAAAAAAATCTTGAAACGATTGGAAAAAATTGCTGTTACCACTAGATACAATGTTACTGTTACGGTTTGAGTGATGACTCGATAGTCCCATGGTTGGCAAGTTAGAACTCAGAGATTCACTACGTGCACCACTAGTGTTTTGTCGAAAAGCAGATATTAGATTCTTTAACAGTCTCTGCTGATACTCCTGCATGCGTGAATCCCTTTCTATGGCAGGAATTATTTCGCCAAAACGCAGTAGTCGGCATTACTTTGGATTCTGACAATCCGAGGGTCATGTTGCAGGTAGTGCAGCAAGAAGGCACTCTTGTGTCTTGCGCATCCAGGAGGACCAAGTCCTTGTTGTCTTGGTGGTGGCGAGGTGAAAATCATGCTTCCTTCCTCTGCCCTCTCCCCCCAACCTCGCACAACAGAAATTTGATCAAGGTCTCCCTCATCTGATGAGTCTTCCATGCCCAGCGTCAGTTCGCCCTCAACTTCTTCCTTGCCTCCAGCACCTTCCTCAACAGTTTGGCTGCTACCATGCGACCTCGGTAATCCCTCTCCCCTAGCCTCCAATGCCAGCCGTCTTGGTGCTGCCAACTGTCTGGACCTTGGAGATATTATCCCTTCCACATACGACTCCTCCTGTTCCTCCTCCTCCTCCTCTTGTTCCAGCACCTGACTCCGAATACTGTTTAAGGTGTGCTCCAGCATGTAAATCACCGGAATAGTCATGCTGATAATGGCATCGTCAGCACTAAACATCTTTGTTGCTATTTCAAAACTGTGCAGAAGGGTGCATAGGTCCCTGATCTGAGACCAGTCCTGCAGCGTGATTTGCCTCACCTCTGGATCTCATTAGCCCAGGCTATACGTCAAAACTTATTGCACCAGGGCTTGTCGGTGCTGCCACAGTCGCTGCAACATGTGCAGAGTTGAATTCCACCGTGTGGGCACATCGCATTTCAGCCGGTGAACTGGCAGGCCCAACGACTTCTGTAGAGATGTAAGTCGTTGAGCTGCGGGATGCGAACGGCGGAAGTGAGCACACAGCGACCGTGCCCTCTGCAGAAGCCCATCTAGTCCGGGATAGTGGGATAAAAATTGCTGGACAACCAGGTTCAAAACGTGAGCCATGCAAGGCACGTGTGTGACATTGCCCCGGCGAAGGGCCGCACCCAGGTTTGCAGCATTGTCGCACATGGCGTTCCCTGGCTGCAGGTTGAGTGGAGACAACCATTGATGGAACTCGGTCTCCAGAGCTGACCACAACTTCTCAGCTGTGTGACTCACATTTCCCAGACATTTCAATGTAAACACTGCCTGATGCCGTTGAGCCCTGGTGACAGCATAGTAAGGAGGTGTGCAGGATTCCTTCTGCGCAGTTATAACGCGGGTGGCATTACCAGACAGGCTTTGGGTGCAGGTGGAGGACCGAGAGGAGGTTGAGGAGGCTTCTGTGCTTCTGCTTCACACTGCTTCTGTGGAGGAACTTCTAGATACAGATGATCGACGAGCAACTCGTGGGGACGGCAAGACTTGGACAGCAGCCCCTTCTCCTGATGTCGCCATAGTTACCCAGTGCCCAGTCACCGACATGTAACGCCCCTGTCCATGTCTACTCGTCCAAGTGTCTGTGGTGAAAGGCACCCTGTCACACACAGAGTTTCTCAAGGAAGCGGTGATGTTGTGTGCGACATGCTGGTGTAGCACAGGCACAGCTTTCTTTGAGAAGTAGTGGCGACTGGGCATCCGGTACTGGGGCACTGCGACGGACATAAGGTCTCGAAAATCCTCTGTGTCCACCAGGCGGAAAGGCAGCATTTCTGTAGCCAACAGCTTGCAGATGGTGAAATTCAACCTCTTAGCTTTGTCATGGCTAGGAGGAAATGGTCTTTTACTTGTCCACATCTGAGGGACTGAGGGCTGGCTGTCGTGCTTAGACGGAGTTGAGTAGGGTGTCCCCGGCAAACTGCTGGTCTGTGATGAAGGTGCAGGCGGAGATGTTATGTTGCCTTGATCAAAATGTGGTGTCAATGTCAGAGAGCGCTCAACACCAGCAGGTGTTTCCACATGCAGATGTCCTGACGATCTGCCAATCACACTGGCTGTTGCGGGTAAAGAGGTGGAAGGTCTGCATCCAAAACCATGTGCGACTGCTGTCCCCACAGTCACAGAGGATGAAGAGGACGCAGATGCTGTTATGATCCTTAGTGGTTGAGGATCACAAATTACTCCAGCTAAGTAACAAACATAGGACAAGCTCTAGGGAGGTGGCAAGCTGGACTGACCGCAAATCTGAACCTAACCAAACACACTAGACGTAGCCGGTGAACGTGCCTGAATTCCTAGACGTCTCGAGCCAGCCTAAGGAACTAACTACCCCTAGAGAGAAAGAAAGACCTCTCTTGCCTCCAGAGAAATAATCCCCAAAGATATAGAAGCCCCCAACAAATAATAACGGTGAGGTAAGAGGAAGGCACATACACAGGGGTGAAAGCAGATTCAGCAAATGAGGCCCACTAATACTAGATAGCAGAAAATAGAAAAGGGAATCTATGCGGTCAGTAAAAAACCCTTACAAAATATCCACTCTGAGATTTCAAGAACCCCCACACCAACTAACGGTGTGGGGGGAGAAACTCAGTCCCCTAGAGCAACCAGCAAGCGAAGAAATCACATTTTAGCGAGCTGGACTAAAAACATAATGAACACTGATAATCAAAAAATGATCAAACAAAAACTTAGCTTGTCTTGGAGAGACTGGGAGCAAGGTAGACACACGGAATCTGAAGAGCACTGAATACATTGATAGCAGGCAAGGAACTGAGTATCCAGGTGGGCTAAATAGAAAACCAACCAAGGATAACGAACCAGCTGATGAAGCCAACCTGCAGAAAGACAACACTACACAGTACCGCTTGTGACCACTAGAGGGAGCCCAGAAATAGAGTTCACAACAGGATGCACTTGATGGGGCAGACGGTGGTTGACCCGGCCCACTAGGCCGCATTGTGGCACAGTGAGCTTCCCACTGCAACTTATGCCTCATATCCATGTGACGGTTCATGCATGAAGTACTCAAGCTAGTGATTTTTTGGCCTCTACTGAGATTTTGTTGACAAATCTTACAGACAACATGAGTTGGGTCATCCTTTGCGATGTCAAAAAATGCCCAGGCTATGCAAGGCTTAGAGCCCGTGCGACCTGAAGAGCCACCACGACTTCTGCTCAGAGGCAGAGTTGGGGTCGAGGATGCAGTTGTTGACGTGCTTCCAGTACTCCATCTCTGTCCAGGAAGGCGCAACGTAACCTCGTCGTCAGACTCGTCACTAGCATCCTCCTCCACCTCCTCTGCTGACCTCATGCACTGGCGGACTGTGGGTTGACAGTAAGTGGGGTCTCCAACCTTATCATCATCCTGTGTGTTCTCACACCCGTTGTCCTCAGAGCCAACCTCTTCCTGCCCTGACCGAAAAGTCAAGTTTTCGTTCCAATCAGGTATCTCAGTCTCATCATCATCATCATCATCTTCCTCATTGTCTCCACCAACAGGAGTTACAGTTTGGGAACGAAGGTCTACATTATGCTCAGAACCTTCTTCATCTGGACCTGGATCCGACTCACAAAGATTCTGGGCATCAGTGCAGATAATTTCCTCGTCTGGATTCACAGAAGCTCTGGAGCAGACCTCTGATTCCCAGGATATAGTATGAGTAAACAGCTCTACAGACTCAACCATCTGTGTTACCCCATGCTCAGACGGGCGGCTGGAGACTTGGGAGCTGTGAGGAAGCAAGTGCGATTGGGGTGACAACTCTGAGGACTGGAGTAGTTGTGATGTTGAAGTTGACATGGAGGAGAGCCCACTTGAACGACCACTTGATATCCGTTCAAGCACCTGCTGTTTTTGTGCCTCATCTGGAATTTTTGGCGATGCTCGTAGCGATGGTCGTAAGAAAGGGATCATATCAGATTGTTCACGAAAAGAAGTAGACATCTTACTTTGGCTGGAGAGGGTCTTTCTTCTGCAGATGTTACTGTTGCTTTACCACCTACCCCACGGACACAACCTTTTTTTCCCTTTCCAACATGCCTATTCCCTTTCCACCAGCAGCAGGCCTTTTGCCACTCATTTTAGTGCTTAATGAATTGGCAACTCTGTATCTGTAGTTGTTGGCACAACAACCGATGAATGAAAACCGAACAGAACTGAGTGGCCAAACTGTGGTACTAGGCCCAAAAGGATTTACTTGGTTAGATGAAGTAAAAATTTAGATACACAGGCGGTGTAGTTAGCTTCACAGGCGGGCTACTCCGCTGACGTGCAGACACTGCTCCTAGGCCCAAAACTATTTACTGGGTTAGATGCAGTAAAAATTTAGATAAACAGGCGTGCAGACACTGCTCCTGGGCCCAAAACTATTTACTGGGATAGATGCAGTAAAAATTTAGATAAACAGGGGTGCAGACACTGCTCCTAGGCCCAAAACTATTTACTGAGTTAGATGCAGTAAAAATTTAGATACACAGGCGGTGTAGCTAGCTTCACAGGCGGGCTACTCAGATGTCTTTCAGACAATGCTACTAGCCCAAAAGGATTGGCTGAGCTAGATTACACCAAATTCTGTGACAAACACTTGCACAGCACTGGCGCAGACCTGCCTGGCAAAAAGTGCTATGAACTGCTGTAACCTACCCTGAAAAGGGCTGATATTACAACTAGTCCCGACTCCTCCCGACTCCCTAAACCTATCTCTCTGAAAATTCGCTCCAAAAAAACACTCTTAGACTGTAAAGCGCCCACAGCAGCAGTGGTGCCGTCTAACACTAAGCTGCAGCAGTGAGGAAATGGTGGCGACGGGGCAAATGGCTGGTTCTTATAGGGCAAGGACATGTGACATACACAGCCAATGACACATGCCCTTGCTTGTGTGCATCACATGCACATTGCTGTGTGTGTGCGCACTGCTGATAGGCTGAGAGACTGCACCGCCCCACTGTAAATGCGGGAAAGAAAAAAAAAATGGAGATCGGCCTTATTTCAGCACAGATCTATCCCCCTCCCACTATACAGTGAAACAGTCTATTAACAATGATAAACAGTTTTAATGTGCAAATCAAGTTAGGCTTTTGGTGAACGAACAGTTATCGAACAGAAACTCGAACAGCCGAATTTTAAGCAAATTGTTCGAGTTCGTCGAACGACTCGAACACCGCCCAAAACAGCTTGAATTTGAAATTGGCAAACAGTTCGACTCGAACACCGCTCATCTATATTCATATGTCAATGCAGCAGTTATTTTTCATGTTATATTGTCAACTAATAATATGTTACCTTGTGCAACATCAAGTAACCATGAACCCTATTTCCCCATACAGGTAAGAGATAAAACATTATATAAATTACGGTATAAATACATTAAAGAAAAAGAAAAAAAAAGAAAATAATCTTATGACATTGCCAGCTATAATTGTTCTTTGTTGTTCAAGTGATATAGTCATGGCCAAAAGTGTTTGCATCCTTGAAATTGTTGTGTATTGGAAAAACACAAAAAAACAAACTACAGTGGCGGCCAAAAGTTTAGTGTGGTGAAATATGTGTATATATATCTATATGTGTGTAGTGACATATGTCTAGGGTTATATGTGTGACTAGTGATAATGTAACATCTATCCTGAAGGCAAGTCGCACCTAGGTGTTAATAGGTATTTCCTTGGGACTAGTAGAAATTGTGTCTCCATATCTCACCAGGAGGTATAGCTAGGGCCAAGAAGAAAGGTAACATTTGGCACCTCCTAGGTCTTAGAGGGGAGATGCTAATTGCAGCCTGAGGTTATCTATTTCTGGGAGAGCTGTTACACAAAAGATCTCAATAGAAAATAATGAGATCATTGGGGGCGCGGCCGTGGCCCAATCAAACAGGCAGCAGTTATGATATTGACTTGAGGGGCCGGTCTAGAAACCTGACCTCCAGACCAAAGCTATAAGTCCGGCCTGTGTACAGAGAATTGTGTTCACATGATGGGGGCAGCCTGAGAAGCTGGTGTGATCCAATCTACATTTGTCCTACCCTCAGGGAGCAGAAAGCAACTACCAGTTAGATAATTTCTGTAAGTTTCTCCTCTTTATTTTATACTGTTTTGCATAAGTTGTATGTCTTTTTATTATCATATTTTTATACCTTTTTCTTATTGTAAGCATTGAACCTTTTGTTATTAAAGTATAAAACTTTAACAAGTTGAACCTTGAATGTTCTAAAAGATTCCATAGCCTAAGGTGTGTGAGCCTTATGAGTGATAGACATTATTAGTATTGATATTTCCGGGACTCATCGCCCGTGTATTCGGTGAGTGGTCGCAGCGTGTATGAGCGGGTGCGTGGCCTGGGTCGGTGTGTGATTTATGCTCCCATTACAGCATAGAACAGAGGTTGAATGCTGGACTGAGAGTGGGGAGATAGATTAACCCTTGCAGGCACAACCCCAAGTCACGTGTGAGAGAAGGCACGTGACGAATAAGTGACACCACGGAGAAGGGATCCGTGACAATTGGTGGCGAGCGGTGGGATAGAATTATTTCTATTAGAGCATTAGTGCATGGTTTAAGCAATTATTCCCTATACTAACGAATTGGTATCCTTGCGATGAGTGCACCAGTTCTTCAAGGTTCAACTCAGTGCTTACATAGACATACTTGCAAACAGTTTCCCCTCCCCGTTTTTCTTTTCTATCTTTTATTTGGCAAAGGCTGTTCATCGATATGGCTGCCCAGTACAAGAAGCAGAGCAAAGAAGCTCTGACCGACCTCTGTGAGCAGAGAGGAATAGAGACAGCCGACAGATCCAGGGAGCTGCTGATACGTGCCTTGGTCGAGCAGGACATAGAGCAAAGTGCTGGAACATCTGGGCAAGGAGAGCGCCCACCTCAGAGAGACCCAGCAATGCCAGCTCTTACACCGGAGATACCTGATGGAAATATCAGCAATGCCAGTGCTGAGGAGCCTATGGACTGTACTGGTTGACGCGGGCGTGCAGGGGTGTGGCCCCACTGGACCACAGACCAAACTTCCCTGGAAGGGGCGTAACTAAGTAGCTTCCTAGGTGTTCGCTGGAGCCTCCGATGGTGAGGTCAGACTTGTGCAATAGGAAACTGTTTACTGGTATAGTCGCTGGAGATGTGTGGAGACATTGTCACCATTTCCCCATCTTCGGTGACATCAGCACACCTTAACTCGACGACTAGCAGACCAGCTGAAGAAGATGACACTGCTAACTGTCTTTGACACATGGAAACCAGACACTTCTCAAGACTGGGTAGATTCAAACGACGCACTTTACTGGAACTCTTGACCAGAGAGGGTGGTAGAGTCCATGGCTCAGAATGACCCATGGTGGGCATGACAGACAGCATACGGAATACAAACTTCTTCATGTATAAAGCTCCAGCTTGGAGCTGTAGTTGTCCTTGCAGGACTAGACTGCTCTTTAGCAGGGCTCGGCCATTATCAGGCAACGCCCACACCGGGTTCTGGAACTGTAGAACGGAGACCATACACCGACTCCATATGATAGGCGGCTTACACATACCAAAGCTCCCAGAAGGCAGAGAAACCGTCATTAACTTAGATGGAGAGGAAGTACTCTCGCCAGGGGCAGTCTCTCCTACTGGCCCAGGGTTTTGGAGTACAGGCTTCACAGGGCAAAGACCATCTGAATGTTCTTTACAACCACAGGGATACCATATTTCAATCTCAGCACCAGATTCAGGCTGAAGATTTGCCAGCCCCCTCTTATTAGACCTCTTGGATCTTGCTCGGGTGGCCGCTTTGGCAGGTTGTGGAACAGGTGAGTCTTGGATGGTCATGGATGGAGGCGACAGTTTACCTACAGATTCCTTTCATTTGGACCGTCTGTGAGCTTGGAGGGGAAGACTTTTCAGGAGAAGCAGTACTTGGCTCATCGAAGGCTTTACAGAAGGCCACCAGGAAGGCCGGCAGATTTGAGATAATGGGGTCCCCTGCTTCCCAAAGGGGGTCGCACCACATCAAAGCATCTCCTCTTAGGTAGGCCATTAAGAAACCTACTTTCAACCAGTCAGTGAGGAATTGGGGAGCATGCCACTTGAAATAACGCAAGCACCGCTCCAAGAACACACGACATTGCTTTGGGTCCCCATAGTAGCATGGAGGATCTGCTGGCATGGATTCGTCATTAGGAGTGCAGGCTTGAAGACGATCAAACAGCTCACTAGGACTGTGTCAGGACTCTGAATATTTTTTACCTTTTGTGCATTACTGCCCTTTTCCAACATGGCGTCTTTGGTCTCATGTGCACTTGTCTTCCTGCTATAAAACTCCACCCCAGCCTTCAGTCTGTGCTAGATTATTCTGCTTTGCATCCAGCTCCTGATTACTCCCTGGCCTTGCACCTGCTCCTGTGAACCTGTGTTGAAGATCCTGCCACTCTGCTCTGAGTTCCTGCTGCATACACCAGTGTTCAGTAATCCTCCTTCATCTGCTGCTCCTGTTACTCCCATCTGCATTTGTTGGACATGTAAGCTGCTGCTGCTGCAATAGCCTGAGACTATTAACCAGGCCTCCCTGGTTGAGCTAAGATATGATTTGAACTGCCTTATAGCATATCTATGTGTCTGGACTAAGTCAAGGATTTATTCGTGTCAAGTTTCCTCAAGAATAACTGTGCTTCATAGACTTTCGGTTTGTTTGCATCTACCTCTGAAGTTTCCTATTGACTGCTAAGCTGCGTTTATTATTTGCACCAAGTGTTGTGGACTTGAGTTTCTCTCTGCACCTGTTTGAATCACCGTGTGATAATATAAACTTTACCACTTATAAAACTGTGTCCTGTTGTCTTGTTCCACGCAAAGAGTCTCCTGAATTATCCCCTATAATTATTACAGACTGGCTTTCAGACTGGGTAAACATTTTCCTCGGAGGCCAATACTGGCAAGAAGAGAGTTCATCTTGCTCCGAGAGCGAAGGCAAATGGGACTCAGCGGGGACCATGGCCTGTGCAAACTGTCACGCTCACGCCCAGACTGGTTGGTGCGGGAGTGTGGCCCCACTGGACCACAGACCAAACTTCCCTGGAAGGGGTGTAACTAAGTAGCTTCCTAAGTGTTCGCTGGAGCCTCCGATGGTGAGGTCAGACTTGTGCAATAGGAAGCTACCAGGTACCACTCCAGGGTGGTGTCTGGCTGTGGCTGCTGATCCCACCGGGGAACGGAACATAGACAGGCAAGCGGGAACTCTGGCAGACAGGCGGGCACAGCTGGGACACAGGCAGGCAGACGGGTACAACAGAGACACTGGCAGGCAGGCGGACACGGCTGGCTCTCTGGTAGGCAGGCAGGTACGGATGGCTTTCTGGAAGGACAGGCGGACAAGACTGGTGCACTGGAAGAACCGGTAGGGACCGGTCTGCAGGTAGGTATGTAGAACAGGTAAGAACCTGTTCAGACAGGAGGACTAAATAATAGGTAGAGAAAGAACGCAAGAGCAGATGCAGAGCGAAAGCACATGAGCTAGAGCCAAGAACAGAAATGCAGGAGGCGGAGCCAAGATCAGGAGGCAGAGCCAAGTGCAGAAATGCAGGAGGCGGAGCCAAGAGCTGGAGGTGGAGCCAAGTGCAGAAATGCAAGAGGCGGAGCCAAGTGCATAAACGCAGGAGGCGGAGCCAAGAGCTGGGGGCGGATCCAAGTGCAGAAACGCAAGGAGCGGAGCAAAGTAGAACCACAAGAAGTGGAGCTGCAGAGCGAGAGCTAAGCGAAGCCGCAGAGCAGGGCCACAGAGTGCACAGCAAAGTCAGAGTACAGAGCAAATCTACAGAGAGCAGAGCTAAGAGCAGAGCAAAAACACAGAGTGCAGAGCAAGATCACAGAATGCAGAGCTAGGAGCAAAGCAAGGTTGCAGAGAGCTGAGCCGAAAGCAGAGCAAAGCAAGACACAGATGGCAGAGCAGGGCAAAGCAAGACACAGAGTACTCACAGCAGAAAAAGCAAACCAAGACAGGGATATAAACGGACACAGGAACGGGACTAGGCTAAGACAGAGTCAGGAACGAGACTAGCACAGAGACATAGAGACATGGACACAAGCCAGGGTACGACGCCCCTCTGGGTGGCAGACATAGGCCAGGGTATGAAGCCCCGCTGGGTGGCTACACAGAAAACAGACCAGGGTACAACGCCCCCCTGGGTGGCGGACATGAGAGTAAGCGAGACAGGGCCTGGCACCTCAGCAGCTAAGAACTGACTGAGGGAGTAAGTTGCACAGGCCCCCACCAATGGGTGGGGATGTCTTAAATACAGGAAGCCTCATGGCGATTGGCCAGTGACACCTTAGCAAGGTGCACACAGTCTCTATAAGAAACAGGAGTTGCCGGCGCCGCCCCCCTATGCACACAGACAGAGCATGCACAGAGCAAACAGCAGACATGAGGCACACAGCATGGAGCCGGCAGCAGAGAGAAGTCACAACAAGGCCCAGAGAAGTAAGTGAGTTTGAGTGTAATGCAGGTGGGGGATGGGAGGCCATGCAGTGATGCCAGCAGAGTTGTTACAGCCGTGACCGGGCTGGGAGAGAGGCTGCAGAACGCCGGGAGGACAGAGCGTTCCAGCTTCAGATGGCTCAAATAGAGCGGGGTATCAGTCCTCAGATAACCCCCTCCCAGGACATAAATCCAAGGAGACCACGTCTTGAAAACTTCCCTGTGATGGAGAAGGATATGGACTTGGATACTTCCCTGCGGGGATTTGAAAAAACCTGCAGGCAGTACCATCTACCCCGTGAGCAGTGGGCACAGTATCTAACCCCAGGGTTGAGAGGCAAAGCCCTGGACGTTTTTGCTGGCCTCCCACCAGAGCTAGATGCAAACTATGAGGCCATAAATGAGGCCCTGATCAGGAAATACAACCTGACACCAGAAGTGTATTGTAGAAAGTTCCAGAACCTAAAACGTGGATCAACTGACAGCTATGCGGATGTTGTGAGCACCTTGAGGACCACGTTCCACCAATGGAACAGGGGACTTTCTGTTAACAGTTTTGAGGACTTAACGGATCTTATGGTCAAGGATCAATTTCTTTACATGTGCCCCACAGATGTACGACAATTTGTGTGTGATCGGGAGCCACAAACTGCGGATCAGGCTGCAAGGATTGCGGACTGCTATGTGGCTAACAGGATGCCTGAGGTGCGGAAGCCATCGGAATTCAGCTGGAGGGGAGGTAAGCCAAACGGGGGCTCTTCTCCCTCTGCCGGCCGATCACCAGTGCTGTCCAAGCCCACCTTCTTTGGGGCCCCGGGGAATAGACATTCTCTAGGCGATGCATGCCGGTGTTTCTCCTGTAACAAAGTGGGACATTTTAGCGCTGTCTGCCATGATAGGTAGAAACGCCCAACTACCACCACAAAGCCGTCTGTGCCCCCACCGTCTGTCCTCTTTGTAGCCGGCTCTGATGCGAGGGCTAATGAGAACTGTCAATCTGTCACTGTTGGCAATAAAGTCACAATTGGTCTCAGAGACACTGGGGCAGAGGTGACCCTGGTGCATCCAGCCATGATAACCCCTGCCGATATCATACCAGGAAAGACTATGTCTATAACCGGGATTGGAGGGGTCAGCCCTGCCGTGCCCATGACCCATGTGTACCTGGACTGGGGAGCAGGGAAAGGACTGAGGGAAGTGGGAGTATCAGAGGCTATTCCCACCAATGTGTTGCTAGGCACGGACCTGGGGAGGATGGTGTCCCACTATGTTCCTCCCTTGCAAGTAAATGATGCAGAGAAGGTGGAAGAAAGTGACCCACTTGAGATCCCATGCGAGGAGGGAAAATGTCCCAATGCACAGGATTGTAATTATGTGGCAGCTGTGAACCGGAGTCAGGCTGCGGCTCAAACTCAGGCCCAGAGATTAGAGGATGAGTCTCAGACAGAACTGCCAGGACAGGAGGCGCATACTGTGGTCCCGGAGCCTCCATACATGGCAGACCAACCAAGGTCCCTGATAACAGACACTGAAAACTCAGCTTCAGACCAGGGCCTGGCAGTCACACTAGGCCAGGGCCTGCAGGCTGACCGTCAGAGCTTCCAGGAGGCCCTGCAGACAGATGTCAGTCTGGAGGAGCTCAGATGTCTTGCAGACCGACCCCCTGCTGCTTCTGACAAAGAGAGAGTCTACTGGGACCAGGGCAGACTGTATACAGAGACTATCCCCACGGATACTACAGAATCTTGGGACAATGAACGGCGGCTGATCGTCCCTTATCCATTTAGGGAACAATTATTGAGGATTGCCCATGAAATTCCTTCGGCCGGACATCTTGGAATACAAGTGCAGCATGTTGTGGCCGGCGCCTATCATCCCCACACCAACGGACTCTGCAAGCTTTTAATGGAGCTTTAAAGCAAATTCTGAAAATGTTGGCGGAGACTGAAGGGAGAGACTGGGAGCGGTACCTCCCCCATCTGTTGTTTGCCTACAGAGAGGTACCCCAGGCGTCTACTGGATTCTCCCCCTTTGAACTGGTTTATGGGAGGAGGGCCAGGGGGCCACTTGATTTGATTAAGGACTGTTGGGAGGACGACCCCAGAACTACTGGAGTCTCAGTGGTCGAATATGTACTGCGGCTCAGAGAGAGAATGCAAAAACTGAGCAACCTGACCCATGAGAACGTGACCTAGGCCCAAATCAACCAGAAGGTCTGGTACGACCATAATGCCAGACTGAGGGCCTACGAGGAAGGGCAGAAGGTTTGGGTGTTGGTCCCTATGTTACAGAATAAATTGCAGGCCGCATGGGAGGAACCATATACTGAACATAAGCGGCTGAATGATGTTAATTATGTGGTTACACTAGATGAGCATGCAAAGCATCAGAAAGTGTTTCACGTAAATATGTTGAAGGCTCATCATGCCAGGGAGACCTGTGTCTTACCTGTCTGTAGCTTGCCTGAAGAGGGGGAGGCTGATCTGTTACTGGATGTGGGGCTGGGACTCAGTACATGGAGTCTTGGAGTCAGCAGAGTTTAACCCTGAGCTATCCTACAGTCAGAGGTCTGAGCTGATGGGGGCGCTCAGCGAGTTCACCGAAGTCTTCACAGGGGAGCCTGGGAGGACACACTTAGCAGTTCACCATGTGGACACCGGTACTAATCCCCCAGTACGGCAGTCTGCATACCGTGTGTCAGCAGAGGTGAAGGCACACATGAGGGAACAGGTAGAGGAGATGCTGAAACTCAAGGTGATACAAAAATCCCAGAGTGCCTGGGCCTCGCCTGTGGTTCTTGTCCCAAAAAAGGACCGTACTACCCGGTTCTGTGTAGACTACAGGAAATTAAATGTACTGACTACATGTGAGGTCTACCCCATGCCGAGGATAGATGAGCTGTTAGAGCAGCTAGCTAAAGCATCGTACCTTACCATCATGGACCTGAGTAGGGGATACTGGCAGATACCCCTGACCAGAGAAGCTCAGGAGAGGTCTGCCTTTATAATGCCATTCGGGCTGTTTGAGTTTCTGGTGATGCCCTTTGGTATGAAGAATGCCCCTGCGACCTTCCAGAGGTTGGTCAATCACTTATTGGAAAGATATGATTGTTTTGCCGTCGCTTATCTTGATGATATAGCCATCTTTAGTGATTCTTGGGAGGAACACCTCGTACATCTTTCTCAGGTGTTGCAAAAGCTTAAAACTGCAGGTCTAAAGGTACCGTCACACTCAGCAACTTTGCAACGAGAACGACAACAATCCGTGACGTTGCAGCGTCCTGGATAGCGATCTCGTTGTGTTTGGCATGCAGCAGCGATCTGGATCCTGCTGTGCCATCGCTGGTCGGAGCTAGAAGTCCAGAACTTTATTTCGTCACTAGGTCGGCGTGTATCGTCATGCTTGACATCAAAAGCAACAACGCCAGCAATGCCAGACATGGAGCTATCAACCAGCGAGAACGATAAGTGAGTCGCCGTTACGTCACTGGATCGCTCCTGCATCGTTCTGGAGTTGCTGTGTTTGACGTCTCTACAGCGACCTAAACAGCGACGCTCCAGCGATCTAGTTTAGGTCGGCTCGTTGTCTAGATCGCCGCAGCGTCGCTGAGTGTGACGGTACCTTTACTGTTAAGCCAGGGAAGTGTCAGGTAGCCATGCGGGAAGTACAATACCTGGGACACCGGGTGGGGGGAGGACTGCTAAAACCTGAGCCAGGGAAGGTAGAAGCCATTACAGCCTGGGCCACCCCACGAACCAAGAAGCAGGTACTGTTCTTCCTGGGTACGGCTGGCTACTATAGGAGGTTTGTACCAAACTACAGTGCTCTGGCCAAACCGTTAACTGATCTGACCAGGAAGAGACTTCCAAAAATTGTCTCCTGGAGTCCTCAGTGTGAGGAATCATTTTCTGCCCTAAAGTCGGCATTGGTTAGTTCACCTGTCCTGCAGGCCCCAGATTTCACTCGCCGGTTTGTAGTGCAGACAGATGCCAGCACCTATGGGCTAGGTGCAGTTCTCAGCCAGGTGAACCAACAAGGAGAGGAACACCCAATTCTGTACCTAAGCAGGAAACTCCTGCCCAGAGAAGTGGCTTATGCCACCATTGAAAAAGAATGTTTGGCAATTGTGTGGGCTCTGCAGAAGCTGCAACCATACCTCTATGGGCGCAACTTCACTGTGATCACAGATCATAACCCATTGAGTTGGCTCAACAGAGTAGTTGGGGACAATGGGAAATTGCTTAGATGGAGTTTGATACTTCAGCAATATGATTTCACAATTCAGCACAAGAAGTGAGTTGATCATGGCAATGCTGATTGCCTTTCTCGCCAAGATGGGACAGAACCAGATACGTGCTCGAGAGCTGACCTGTAAGTCAACCCCCATGCACGTTCATAAGGAGGGAGGTGTGCTGAAATATGAGTATATATATCTATATGTGTGTAGTGACATATGTCTAGGATTATATGTGTGACTAGTGATAATGTAACATCTGTCCTGAAGGCAAGTCACACCTAGGTGTTAATACGTACTTCCTTGGGACTAGTAGAAATTGTGTCTCCATATCTCACCAGGAGGTCTAGCTAGGGCCAAGAAGAAAGGTAACATTTGGCACCTCCTAGGTCTTAGAGGGGAGATGCTAATTGCGGCCTGAGGTTATCTATTTCTGGGAGAGCTGTTACACAAAAGATCTCAATAGAAAATAATGTATTAATTGGGGGCGCGGCCGTGGCCCAATCAAACAGGCAGCAGTTATGATATTGACCTGAGGGGCCGGTCTAGAAACCTGACCTCCAGACCAAAGCTATAAGTCCGGCCTGTGTACAGAGAATTGTGTTCACATGATGGGGGCAGCCTGAGAAGCTGGTGTGATCCAACCTACATTCGTCCTACCCTCAGGGAGCAGAAAGCAACTACCAGTTAGATAATTTCTGTAAGTTTCTCCTCTTTATTTTATACTGTTTTGCATAAGTTGAATGTCTTTTTATTATCATATTTTTATACCTTTTTCTTATTGTAAGCATTGAACCTTTTGTTATTAAAGTATAAAACTTTAACAATTTGAACCTTGAATGTTCTAAAAGAATCCATAGCCTAAGGTGTGTGAGCCTTATGAGTGATAGACATTATTAGTATTGATATTTCCGGGACTCATCGCCCTTGTATTCGGTGAGTGGTGGCAGCGTGTATGAGCGGGTGCGTGGCCTGGGTCGGTGTGTGATTTATGCTCCCATTACAGCATAGGACAGAGGTTGAATGCTGGACTGAGAGTGGGGAGATAGATTAACCCTTGCAGGCACAACCCCAAGTCACGTGTGAGAGCAGGCACGTGACGAATAAGTGACACCACGGAGAAGGGATCCGTGACATTTAGCTTTTTTTTTTTTAAAGTGTGATTCCTTCTGTCTGGCTGTTGTGATGCCATTCTCCTGGTGATGAATTTAAAGTGCAAGAAGTTGTCATCGTACAAGACCTTAATTTTAACGAAAATGCATTAGAATATAGGGCACTTAATTAAAGAAAACTGCCTGCCAAAAGTTTTGAATATACTATTTATTGATCATAACATAGAGTGTAATTAATTGTTTACAATGCCATAACTTAGTATTTTGTAGCATAACCTCTTGCTTTAATTACTGCACCACACAGGCGGGGCATTGAAGCCACTACGATCTTCAAGACATCCTGAGGGATCTTGCTCCATTCCTTTGGCAAATCTGCAAACAATTAATCTTTATTGCTATGGGTACAGGCCCCAACTTGTGGCCCTAACTCATCCCAAAGGTGCTGTATAGGGTTTAAATCAGGTGATTGGCTTGGCGATTGCAACAGGCGAAGATTTTTCTTTGCAAACCAATTTTTGACTTGGTTGGATATGTCCTTAGGATCATTGTATTGCTGGAATTTGTAGCCCCTGCCTACTTTGGTTTTACCATGTGGCAGAATTACATTTTCCAGTATATCCTTGTACATGGTAGCATTCATATTTCCATCAATTCCATACATAGGACCAATGGCAAATACAGAAAAGCAGCCCCAAATCATGACATTGACACCCACCATGTTTCACTGTAGGTGTTTGGTACCTTACATCATTATGTTTTCCAATTGGGCGGTATATACACTGTGTTCCAAATTATTATGCACAAAGAGTTTAGGAGGGATAAGGTTAGAATTTTTTTGTTTGTCATTTAAACTCATTGATGGTGATGTGTGTCAGGGCTCTTTATATCACTGAAAGCAATTGCAGATACCTGTGCAAATTAGTTTGGCAGGTGTGTCCAAATAAAGGCAAGACTACTTAAGAAGGCTGTTCCACATTATTAAGCAGCCTACATTTTTTGCCAAAATGGGAAAGAAAAAGGATGTGTCGGCTGCTGAGAAGCAACAAATTGTGGAGTATTTAGGTCAAGGTATGACTACAATCAACATTGCCAAGACACTTCATCGTGATCATCGCACAATCAAGAAGTATGTAGCTAATTCCCAGCACACACGTGTGCGTCCTGATAAGGAAAAATTGAGGACTCTTTCCAACAGGCAATTGCTTAAGGTTAAAAGAGCAGCTGCAAAAATGCCTTGTCATAGCAGCAGACAAGTTTTTGAAGCTGCTGGTGCCTCCAACGTCCCCAGAACAACAAGATGCAGGGTCCTTCAGAGGTTTGCAGCTGTGCGTAAGCCATCCTGTCGACCACCTCTATCCACTGCACACAAGCAGAAACGGCTCCAGTGGGCCAAACGATACATGAAGACTGACTTCCAAACTGTTTTGTTCACCGATGAGTGCCGTGCAACGCTCGATGGTCCAGATGGAGTGTAGGATGGCTGGTTGATGGACACCCCATAAAAACACGGCTAAGGCGCCAACAAGGAGGAGGTGGAGTAATGTTTTGGGCTGGAATCATGGGGAGAGAGATTGTCGGCCCCTTTATGATCCCTGAAGGGGTAAAGATGAACTCCATAATCTATGTGGAGTTTCTAAAACAACACTTCCTGCCATGGTTCAAGAGGAAGAACCGTGCTTTCCACAGCAAGATCATTTTCATGCATGATAATGCACCGTCTCATGCTGCAAAAAACAGATCTGCATCTCTGGCTGCTATGGGCATAAAAGAGGACAAACTTATGGTGTGGCCACCATCTTCCCCTGACCTCAACCCCATTGAGAACCTCTGGAGCATCATCAAAAGGAGTGTGTATGATGGCGGGAGGCAGTTCTAAGCAACAGCTCTGGGAGGGTATTCTGTCCACATGCAAAACAACTGAAGCAGAAACCATCCAAAAACTGACAAATTGAATGGACGAGAGAGTTCAGAAGCTTCTTTCCAACAAGGGGTCCTATGTGCAAATGTAACATTACCTAGAATAAAGTTTTCACTTGAAAACTGTTTGATTTCATTTTGTAATAAGCTGGTAATGCTTATAACTTCACAATTGGCCATTTTTTTGTTCAAAATAAATAAAAAAAGGTTGAAAACTCTGCTGTGCATAATAATTTGGAACATGCATTTTGAGTGTTTATTTTTTTTTTAAAGATACTGTTTTCATAGGCAGTTTGTTCTAAAACATTGCAATTATACTAGAATAGTAGATGACTGGAAAATAACAGTGACTGCAATTCAGATAGGTAATTTAGAGAAAATATGAGGAAATATCATTTGCATAATAATTTGGAACACAGTGTATAGTGCCTGCCATCTCTGCCAAAAAGACTGAACTTGGATTAATCTGACCACAACACCTTAAAGGGGTTGTCCACTACTTTCAGTTAACCCCCCAATGTATCCCCCCGAGGCCCCTAATGAATTGTATAAATACCTTCTGTTGCCGTTTTCGCCTGTGAGCGGCGCTATGGCGGCGGCTGAGTCCGGGTCACGTGATGCCCAGGCTGCAGCCACCGCTAATTTCCGCCGACGTCACGTCAATTTCCAGACTCTGGAAATTGATGTGACGTCAGCAACAGGTGTGTCCCAGCCGCACAGTCAGCAGTCACTCAAGAGTGACTGGGCTGTGGGCGGGGCTGTGGGCTGCCTGCGGGGCTGTGCTGGGGGCGGGTGGGGCTGTGCCGGGATCTGCTGGCCGGCTCATGTGCCGAGATGTGCTGCCGGTGCGTCGGCGGCGGCCGGTGCCGTGGTGGCCCGTGCGGCTGCCGGTGCCGTGGCGACGGCCGGTGCCGTTGCGGCGGCCGGCGTGTCGGCGGCCCGTGCCGTGGCGGCGGCCCGTGCCGTGGCGGCGGCGGGTGCCGTGGCGGCGTTCGTTGCGGCGGCCGGTGCCGTGGCGGGGGTCTGCACGATGAAACCGAAGGTGCTGGAGTGTGGCTGTGCGGTGGTGGTGGCTCTGTGTGCAGGCATCGTCCGATGGGACTACAAGTCCCATCGGGCTCTGCCTGCTACAGTGACAGTCAGTGACACATTAGCCAATGATGGGACAGTAGTAGTCCCATCATCCGGCTAATGTGTTGAATGTAAAAAAAAAAACACACATATACAGTACATACATACATAGAACACACATACAGGACATGCACCATGCGACATGTGACGACATGCACCATGCGACATGTGACGACATGCACCATGCGACAACATGCAGCATGCGAAATGTGACATGCACCATGCGACATGAGACAACATGCGGCGAAATGCGACAACATGCGCCATGCGACGACATTTCTGGGGCGGCTGCGGACTGGTATTTGTAGCCGGGGGGGGGGGGGGGGGGGGACACCAATATCCATGGCCCCTCTCTAGGCTATGAATATCAGCCCGCATCTGTCTGCATAGCCTTTCTGGCTATGAAATATAGGGGGACCCCACGTCATTTTTTGGGGGGGATCCCCCTATTTTAATAGCCAGTAAAGGCTATGCAGACAGCTGCGGGCTGATATTCATAGCAGGCTACAAATATTGGCCCCCGGCCGTCGGCTTTCCCCCTCTGGCGCAGAAAATTTTGCGGGAGCCCACGCCAATTTTTTCCGCCATTTAACCCTTTAATTTAATAGCTAGAGCCTGTCTGTCTGTCTATCTATCCCATATCTATCTATCTATCTATCTATCTATCTATCTATCTATCTATCTATCTGTTTGTTATCTATCTATCTATCTCATCTGTCTATTTGTTATCTATCTATCTATCTATCTTATCTGTCTATTTGTTATCTATCTATCTATCTATCTATCTATCTATGTGTGTGTAATGGAGTGTGGGTTGGACAAATGTAAAAGAGGAGGTTGGACAGAAATGACATCACAAATCTTTTTGAAGCTAGAGGAGGGAGGGGTTGGGGTGTGTTTTGGAGTGGGTGTGCCAGATGCAGAGTTACAGGCGAGTGCAATGCATCATGGAACTTGTAGTATTAGAGCACAGTAAGTCAGGAGAAAGGAAGTTGTCGATTTTGCGGGAGCCCATGCCATTTATTTATTTTTTTTAACTGAAACATATTGTTCATTAACCCCTTTCTGCCAGCTGACGGAATAGTCAGCTGGCAGAATCCCCATGCTTTGAGGTGGGCTTCGCGGTGAGCCCACTTCAAAGCCGCAACATGTCAGCTGTTTTCAATACCTCCAAAAAAATGTACATGATCGCTAAACGGCGTAGCGAGGAAAAAAAAATCAAAAGACAAAATTGTTTTTTTGGTCGCCGCGACACTGCATTAAAATGCAATAATGGGCGATCAAAAGAACGTATCTGCACAAAAGTGGTATCATTAAAATGGTCAGCTCTGCGCGCAAAAAATTAGCCCTCACCCGACCCGATATCTCAAAACATATAGACGCTACGGGTATCGGAAAGCTATCCCAGGATAACCGCAGCCTTGAAAGGATTGTTACAAAAAAGGCCATTCAAAAATTGGGGGGAGATTCACAAGGAGTGGACTGCTGCTGGAGTCATTGCTTTGAGTCACCACACACAGACGTATCCAGGACATGGGCTACAAGTGTCACATTCCTTGTGTCAAGGACACATGGACCAATAGACCAATGGACAACGCCAGAAGCATCTTACCTGGGCCAAGGAGAAAAACAACTGGACTGATGCTCAGTGGTCCAAGGTGTTGTTTTCAGATGAAAGTACATTTTGAATTTATTTTGGAAATCGAAGTCCCAGAGTCTGGAGGAAGAGTGGAGAGGCCACAATCTAAGCTGCTTGAGGTCTAGTGTGAAGTTTCTACAATCAGTGATGGTTTGGGGAGCCATGTCATCTGCAGGTGTAGGTCTACTGTGTTTTAGTAAGACGAAAGTCAGCGCAGCTGTCTAACAAGAAATTTTAGAGCACTACATACTTCCCTTTGCCGACAAGCTTTTTGAAGATGGACTTAGCACCTGACCACACTGCCAAAAGTACCAATACCTGGTTTGAAAACAACAGTATCACTGTACTTGATTGGCCAGCAAACTCACCTGACCTTAACCCCACAGAGAATCTATGGGGTATTGTCAAGAGAAAGATGAGACGCCAGACCCAACAATGCAGACGAGCTGAAGGCTGCTATCAAAGCAACCTGGGCTTCCATAACACCTCAGCAGTGCCACAGGCTGATCGCCTCCATGCCACGCCGCATTGATGCAGTAATTGATATAAAAGGAGCCCCGACCAAGTATTGAGTGCATTTACTGAACATACCGTACATTTCAGTAGGCCAACATTTTGAATTTTAAAATAATTTTTCAAGGTGATGTTTTAAAGTATTATAATTTACTGAGATAATGACTTTTGGGTTTTCATTGGCTGTAAGTCATAATCATCAACATGAACAGAAATAAACACTTGAAATAGATCACTCTGTTTGTAATGACTCTATAAATTAAATGAGTTTCACTTTTTGTATTGAAGAACTGTAATAAATTAACTTTTTGATGATATTCTAATTTTGTGAGAAGCACCTGTACATCTTTTTGGCTTTTGCCTGACTTTACTCTCAGAATAATAAGCTCCCTGACATCTGGTGATAAATTTGGCTTTATCTTTGCCATGTTTTAGCCGAAAAACTCACAAACAAAACAAATATTTAGGGAAAATTCGACTACCCATGACAAAATATGCAAAACATTTAGCCTAGTCAATGTTGAAAACTAGCACATTAAAAAAAATGCAAAACCTTCGGTCGCTACTGTATTGTATTGTATTGTATTGCTTTTGAAATCCCTAGCTTGACACCTAACTGTATGCGACATGGTACCGTTTTTTAATTGGGAGTGTATAATCTATAAGATTTTAAATTTACTAATAAAGTATTATTGTTAAGTTGTTTTTTTTTTCTTTTTGGTTTTGAGATTGTTGGACCCCTGTCTTTTTGTACATTTAACTTTTGGTGTTTCCAGATTAGCTACAGTGCCATGAGTTGTAAACTTCTTGATTATGTTGCGCACAATGGATAAAGGAACATCTATATCTCTGGAAATAGACTTGTAACCTTGAGGTTATTGATGTTTTTTCAGCAATTTTGGTTCACAAGTACTCAGACAGTTCTCTTCTCCTTTTCCTGTTCTCCACACTTAGCGTGGCACACAGACACACAATGCAAAGACTGAGTCAACTTATCCCCTTTTTATTTGGTTTCAGATGTGAATTTCACATTTCCCATACATGTTGCTTTCCACAGGTGAGTTTGAATGAGCATCACAAAGTGGTTTACCCACAATTTTGGTGCCAAAAATTTTGTCTGGACCATATTTGGGGTTTTGTGTGAAATGAGGATTTCCTTTTTTCCCCAGTTTTTTTGTTGTTCCAATACACACAGGAAATAAACATGTGTATTCGATAACATGTAATTTCAATAATTTTCTGGGAAAAATACTTCACTTTCTTCAACAATTTCAAGGGTGCGAACACTTTCAGCCATGACTGTATGTTTTATAGTGGTCTACCAATGCTAAAGCCTCTTCATCTTCTGTAGAGCTGTTTGTATTATTTTAGATTAACACCTTTCTCAACCACACTATTAATATTTCCCTTAAATCTTTTGTGTCTTGTCTTTTCCATCTAGAGCTGGCATATAATGAATAAGCCATCTATGGATATTTTACTGTGTTTTTTTCTTATGTATTATAGAATGCAACATAATTTAATGAAAAAGAAAAGACAGCCAGATATAGACAAACAGTAGGTTGGGAAAGATTTATAGTGTGAATTTTCTCTCCACGATTCTCGCTTCTATAAATAGGCTTCATGGTGTGCTAGTGAGAGAATGTCTGTCCGAAGGGCACACCGTGTCCTGCCTCAAGAGCCCTGGAGATGCATTTCATGGCAGGAAGCTCTCAGGGCATAGTGGTGAAACCTTCTGTGTCCAACTGTGCAGCGAGGGTTCTGGAGAAACAGATGGAGACAGAGCAAGCAGGTGGAAACCAAGACCTGAGATGTTTTTTTTTTTTTTTTTTTTTAAACTACTTGTGACTTGCATATGTTCCTGTAGATTTATTTTACTTTGCATAGAAAGGGTAGTGTATGTATCAATAAGCTTTTTTTTTAGATTGTAGCCCTATGATTATAAATTAGCCTTTTTGACATTCTCTAGAATTAGTGGTATATCCTCATAATATTTTCACAAATATTTACTATTTGTTGAGAAATATAGAAAAAATAGATTAAAAAAATCAGATGTTGTGCACAATGGTTCAGTGATTAGCACTTTTGCGTTATCACAGTTGTGACTTAGATTTTAGTTTGTTCAGTGTATCAAAATCTAAAATTGTTTAACCTATACTTTAAACAACATGAAGTAAAATAGCTTAGAAATGCCAGATTTGCCATTTTTTTTAGTTATACACACCTTCCCAAAAAATGCAATATAAATCTATCAAATGTTGTATATGATTCAACAAGGTACTATTAAAATGTCAGCTTGCCACACAAAAAGACGATCATTTATACTGCTCCATCAACAAAAAAATGAAAACATTTTGGGTCATAGAAAATTGGGATGCAAACAAAATTATTATTATTTTGTTTTTCCCTTCCCCCATGAGGGCACACCTGAGAGAGGGGATCCGCCCAGTCAGGACAGGGACCCTACTGAAAATAAAAGGTCGGCACCTCTTCCTCGCTTCAGTTGGGTTTCCTGTCCTGACAGGGACCCTTGTGCTGAAGACGGCAGTTCAAGTTTTTTTTTTTTGTCTTTTTACTCAACCATGCCTGTCCCAGCACTGGAAGAACAGGCAGGTCACCTGTATGCCGGCCTTCAGGTGGTGGAAGTGCCGTCCGCAGGTCCTGGGGCCTTGTGCGGCGTGGGGCAGCACAGTCAAGGATCCAGCGACTCTTCTGTGGCTGCTGCGCCGCTCTTCCTCCTCTGCCGGCCGTCCATCGCTCCAGGGGAGCTCCACTTCTGGGTAGTGCTGCCAGGCGTCGCGCGCAAGGCACGCTGGGAATGGGCATGCCCGCATGACGTCATTGTGACGCGCCGGATCCAAGATGGTAACGCCGGTGACCCGGGGCTTTTTCAAGTGTCCCAGTGGGGTGGGAGGGGCATGTAGTGGTACCGGAGGAGGCGGAGAGTGCAGTGGATCCCTCTTAAAAGGAGGGATGACCACAGAAGAGGAACTCACGTCCTGTACTCAAAATGGAGTATATGGAGCGGCAGCCGGAGCAGGAGCTCTTATCAAGTTCCAAGCCTGGTCATCAGAGAAGTTCAGGCACTGGGAAAAAGCAGCTGCTCAAGTGGCAGGAGTGGAGGTCGTCCTGACTAGAGGTCACAGGGCTCCTCATTATCCAGGAGGGACATGGTTCGTACCCCTGATCAGCCTCTGAATCCGGTACCCTTGATTGTCAGCGGTGGTGAGTGATCTATGAGAATGTCACCCTGGTGTTAATGGGGGTAATTTTTCTCTGCTTAAATCACCAGGGGCCGAGGAAAGCTAGCCCCAAAACAAAGAATGAGTGTGCCCTTTGTAAAACCACACTGGCAGTTCAGTGGCAGAAGGAACTCTGCATTGACTGTATACATAAAACAATAAGGGATGAGACTCCTGACTTCGCCACAAGCCTTAGGGCCTTAATCAGGGTGGAAGTAAAAGGCTCCTTAAAATCGGCCCTAAAAAAGGGAGCAAGAAGCCATAAAATTCTCCTCCTCTCCTTCTTGTGGGGATTGTCTTGAGAGATCCCCGTCTCCCACCTGCTCCTCTTCCCAATCCCTGGACTCCTCCTCGGACAGTGATATTGGAGGCCATCCGTGCTTCCCAACTGAGGATATGGACAGATTGATTAAAGAGGTCCGATCCACAATGGGCTTTAAAGAGGACAAAACACCTAGATCGTTGGAGGATGTTATGTTTGGGGGTCTGGAGAAAAAGAGGAAGCTTACCTTCCCAGTTAATACAAGGGTGAAGGCACTTATAGATAAAAAGTGGGTGAAACCAGAGAGGTCGGGTAGCTTACCTTCCTCTTCTAAAAGGTAGAGGTACCCCTTCTAGGAAAAAGATTCCGAGAGCGGGGAAAAATCCCTAAAATTGATGGGGCTGTGGCTAGGTCCTCTAAAAAAATTATCCCTGCCCTTAGAGGACTCTGGCATGCTAAGAGACCCACTGGACAAAAAGGCAGATGGGTTCTTGAGATACACCTGGGAGGCAACAGCAGGGGGTTTGAAACCAGCAATAGTTGGGACGTATACTGCTCACTCTCTCATGATCTGGCTGCAACAAATTAACGAACAACTGAGGAATAAAGTTCCAAGGGAGGAGATCTTAGCTAACATGACTCTGGTAGAGGGGGCAACAGCCTTCTTAGTGGACTCCTCAGTGGACTCAGTAAGATTGGCAGCTAGGGCAGCAGGCCTTTCAAACGCAGTGAGATGGGCCTTATGGCTAAAAGGGTGTCCGGGTGATTTGCCCTAAAAAAAATAGACTCTGTTCCATCCCGGTGTGACGGTCAATTCTTCTTTGGGCAAAAACTAGAGGATATTTTGGAGAAAGCTGGGGATAGAAAGAAGGGGTTTCCCCGTTTCCCAGCTGAAACCAAAAAACTTATTTTCAGAGAAGGAAATTTAATAGCGGTCGCCCCCCAGGAGAAAGGAAGAGTTGGGACTTTAAGAACAGAAAGGGGTCTGGTTACATGTTTAGAGGGCCCTCCATGTCTTCAAAAAAATCCTACCAATGATGTGGGGTCAGAGGTAGGGGGAAGGCTCTCTCTATTCCTCCCTGCCTGGGTTGTATATCTCCCCCAGTGGTTGGGTTCTGAATGTCCTCAGAGACGGCTTAAGAATACTTAACACCTTGTGTTAACATCTTGCAGGAAGTCTCAGGAGGAACAACTGGCCCTGGAGACAGAGGTCTTGGGACTTGTACAGAAGAAACAGGTTCTACGGGAAGTCCCGAGGCAAGAGGAAGGAAGGGGATTTTATTTCCCCCTCTTTTTGATACGAAAGCCGGATGGTTCTTTGGAGAACCATTGTCAATATGAGAAACCTCAACCAGTGGGTAGAGAATTACTCCTTCAAGATGGAGTCAATAAACACAACAGTAAAAATGTTATTCCAGCACTGCTTTATGGCGGTGATAGACTTAAAGGATGCTTATTACCATATTCCAATCCATCGGGATCATCAAAGGTACCTGAGGGTAGCTCTATGTATCCAGGGACAGATCAGACACTACCAATATGCAGCCCTTCCATTCGGTCTGTCTACAGCTCCAAGGGTTTTTACCAAGGTAATGGCAGAGATAATGTCTTACCTTCGTTCTCGAGACATAGTTATTATCCCATACTTGGACGACTTCCTCATAGTAGAGAGTCACTGTATAGATCAAGCGAAAGAAGTGACTTCAACTCTATCGGAGCTGGGATGGGTGGTGAACACCCTCAAGTCAAAGTTGGTACCAAAAAAAGTACAATCCTTCCTCGAGTTGGTACTGGACTCCGAACACCAACTCTGCCTCCTGCCAGAGAGCAAAATTGAAGATAAGGAGTTTGGTTCTTTCAGCAAAACAGCAGCCCATAATGACACTGAGAAGGGCAATGTCACTGCTAGGCTCTCTAACATCTTGTATACCGAAAAGAAAAAAACCAAAGTAGGATAACAAGTAAATATAATTAAAAATAATATAAGAATAAATATAAACAAAACATGCTGGGATAATATAATAAAAATGCCTTCATTATATATAATTTGGCAGACAGTAGCACTACTACAACGTGCCCGTACTTGAAGAGCAAATATAACAATAATTTAAAAATACATTTATATTATTGTGGCAGCAGGGCAGACAAAAAGGAAATGCAAAGATAGAGTATAAAATCACATAAAGTATTCTATTCTATAACCGTCAGAAGAAAGAGAGGATATGGTGTGCAGAAAAATCTATACTACAAAGTATATATTACTAGCATAGTACATATGCATGTGCAATAACCACTAATCAATATTGACTAATTGTGCTAAAAAAAAAAAAAGTGCATGTGTGCAATATAAAAATTATATATATAAGTTAAATAGGAAAAAGATCCAAAATATGGTGACAATATAGTCAACAAGGTGCAAAGAACCAAAGTGTGGGTGATATAGCATATATACATATATCTCCCACGCATATATTCAATGCGAACACCAAAATTGTATGTAATAATCTAAACATGGTATATACCTTTAAGGCCCACTTCTCCAAGTACAGCACACCCCGATGCACATTTTGGATAAATCTTTCATCAGGGGGTGGTGTACCATTGGAACCGGGGGTTTTTATATGCTATTAGAGCCACTGATAGGAAGGAACAGAGGGCATAATGGCACATGCGCCGCCAGGAGGACCCGGAAGTACACAGAGCCCGCGTCACGCAACCCGGCAGCAAAAGAGAGACGCTGCCTAGGCAATGAGGACACAAGATGCGAACAGACCGGGACACAGGCGGCGCATGCGCACGGCCACGGCTACAATCCATGGGCGCAATGCAGGAAGGGATGGAGGAAGGAGTGGAGAAAAAGAAGAAGAAAAGAATGTAAATAGGGAAGTGGAGGGAGGGCTGTGGGAATGGAAGGATATAGACACTTATAGTCATGATATTAAATAATAATAATCGAAAATGAATAAAAGGGTAAATTAATAATATCTTTTCTTGTATACCAGCAGTAAGATGGGCACAGTTTCACCTAAGGCAACTACAGTGGGAGGTCCTGTCAGCGCCTAAAACAATTAAAAGGACATTTGGAATGAAGTACATCTTTCCTTGATCTTAAGAAATTCCCTAACCTGGTGGACTGTAAGGGAGCATTTGGCGTCGGGGGTCCAGTGGCTAAGACCAGTGGAAGATATCATCACGACCGATGCAAGTGATACGGGATGGGGAGCACATCTAAGATCCCATACAGTGCAGGGAACATGGTCTTCTCTAGAAAGAGATCAGGGTTCAAATATAAAGGAGCTGTGGGCTGTGGAAAAGGACTTGTGACATTTTCTTCCCATGCTTCGTGGCTGCCATACCCTGGTTATGTCGGATAATCAAGCAGTGGTGGCTTACATCAACTGCCAGAGGGGAACAAGATCCCATAGTCTTATGGAGGTAGCCAGCATCATGTTTCAGTTAGCAGAACAACACCTGTTATCCCTCACTGCACTTCACATAAGGGGTGTTGAAAATACAAAAGCAGACTTCCTGAGTCGCAGGGAACTGAGACAGGGGGAATGTTCCCTGAACCCTCGAGTGTTCCAACAGATAGTACAGGCCTTGGGCAAGCCAGTGATAAACCTATTTGCCACCTCACACAACGGAAAAGTCAGGAATTTCTGCTCTCTAAATCTGTTAGAAAATCCATTTGCAGTAGATGCCCTACACATACCCTGGAAATTTACCCTGGCCTACGTGTTTCCCCTGATAACAATGATTCCGACGGTAGTGAGGAAGATCAGAGAGGATCAAGCGAGGGTGATCCCCATTGATCCATTCTGGCAGAGGAGACCGTGGTTCTCCCTTCTAAGGCGGATGACAGTTTCAGATCCATGGATTTTGCCAGGGATTCCGGACCTACTTACCCAGGGGCCAGTATGCCACTCTCAGGTGAAAGGCTTCCATCTGACAGCATGGAATTTGAGAGGGTGTTACTGAGTCACTGGGGGGTTCTCTCCAGGGCTAGTCTCCACCCTGTTGAAGAGTAGGAAGCCGATTACATCTAGAATCTATGGTAGAACATGGAGGAAATTTCTGGAATTGCTGGGTCAACCTCTGGGCGAGGAGGCGCCAGTGGGGCCTATTCTAGAATTTCTACAGACAGGATTACAACTTGGTGTCAGGACTCTGAACATTTTTTATTACCTTTTTGTGCATTACTGCCCTTTTCCAAGATGGTGACTTTGGTCTCATGTGCACTGTGTCTTCCTGCTATAAAACTCCACCCAGCCTTCAGTCTGTGCTAGAGTATTCTGCCTTGCATCCAGCTCCTGACCTCTGGTGACTCCCTGGCTATATACCTGCTCCTGTGAACCTGTGGGGTTATCCTGCTACTCTGCTCTGAGTTCCTGCTGCATACACCAGTTCCAGTAATCCTCCTTCATCTGCTGCTCGTGTTTGCTTCCATCTGCATTTGCTGGACATGTAAGCTGTTTCTGCTCTGCAAGAACCTGAGACTATTACCCAGACCTCCCTGGTTGAGCTCAGATATTATTTGAACTGCCTTATAAGCATATCTATCTGTGTTTTGGACTAAGCAAGGACTTATTCGTGTCAAGTATCCTCAAGAATAATTGTGCTTCATAGACTTTCTGCGTGATTGCATTTTCCTCTGAAGTTTCCTATAGACTGCTGAGCTGCATTTGATATTTGCACCAAGTGTTGTGGACTTGAGTTTCTCTCTGCACCTGTTTGAATCACCGTGTGATAATATAGACTTTACCACTTATGAAACTGTGTCCTGTAGTTGTCTTGTTCCACGCAAAGAGTCTCCTGAGTTATCCCCTATAATTATTACACTTGGGTTAGCAACTAGTACACTCGAGGTTCAAGTTTCGACCTTCCTTATATAATTGTAACCTAGCATTCAATGGGTAGGTGTCCCATTTCATAAAATTCCGTAGTAGATTTAGACCGGTTATAGTACCGAAAATTCCTCCCTGGGATCTAAATCTAGTCTTAGAGGCGCTAACCATTTGAGCCCTTGCAGCAATTGTCACCAAAATTCCTAACGCTGAAAACAGTGTTGCTAGTGGCCCTAACATCAGCCCGTAGGGTAAGCGACTTACAGGCCTCGTCTATATGCCCTCCATACACTCAGGTTTTTGAGGACAGGGTAGTTCTAAGACCAGATCCTGCCTATCTCTCTAAGGTAGTTCTTAAGTTCTATAGGAGCCAGGAGATCACCTTGCCATCATTTTGTAATAACCCTACATGTGTCTGACAAAGGCTGTAGTTTACAGGAAAAAGCATTGTGCATAAAATAAAAGATAGCACTCTTTTATCCATGAGAGTGCCTTATGTGATCTCATACACTCTGCAGCACTGATTGAGGTCCTATTGTAAGGATTTATCAGTTGTTTTCTCTATTGCCTTGGGGATTTGGGGAATCCAGAAAGGAGGATACTGTTCCTGGACCGAAGGTCTTGCAGCTGGAGGATTTTTTTCACCCATGCTTTCCATGGAGTGTGCCAATCTGCTTATACAAAGGTGTAAGATAAGTGTGTAGTCAGTTGATTTTGTACATGCAGCATTTTACTAATCACCTCTTTTTTTTTTCTCCCTCCTTTTTTTACCCTTGTGGGTCCTGCTACTGTGAATGTAGCAATAGGTATAAATACCAGCAGAGGACAAAAAAATATAAATGGCCAGTAGATCTGTAGTCATTACCAAGTTACATATCTACAATAGTGAGCCATTACAAGATGGACTTGATGTAATTTGTTGTTAAAGAGAACTTGTCACTAGGTGAAAAGTGAGCAGTTTTTATTTTATTCCCGCTGCTTCCCTGAGTGATCGTTTTTGTGCTTGATTTTCTCGAATGAGAAAATCTGTCCAGGTTTCATCAGTGTTTTTTTGTCAGTTTCATCAGAGGTTGGTTAGAGTGTCAGATTTTACCATCCAAGTTTGATCTGAGTTTCATCAGTTTTTTTGCGAATACCAAAAAAAAGTTTCTCTGTTTTTCCTATCTTGTAGTTCGGGAAAAATGGACAGCACTCGGATGGCATCTGGCATACGAGTGTTGTCCAATTTTCTTAGACCTATAGATTTGCATTTTCAATTTTGATCAGAAACTCAAATCAAAATCAACATGTCTCTGCGATTTTGCACGGAACGTCCTTTCCATAAAAAATCACAGACATGTGATCAGCCCCATTTGCTATTATTGGTTTGAGAGCTATCCATTAAAAACAACAATAGCACTCGTGCACAAAAAACACAGCCCTAAGACTACATCGTCCGAATCCGACTCTGGGCAGGCTCGGCAGACAGTCTGCCAATTATTTAGCTTTTCATACGATTATGACGCTATTAACTACTCATGGAGAGGCCGTGAGACAAGATAGTCAAGTGTCCCAGGGTTAGATACAAATAGAGCATGTAGTAAACAAAGGGAAAACAAAAAAGCAAAGTCAGGTCATGGTCTGAGGTCAGAATGCCAGAAAGATAGCGAATCAGAGCACAGAGGCTAGGCAAATGGATAGTCAGAACGAGGTCCAATGTGAGACAGCAAAAGATCAACAAACAGAGCATAGAAATACAAGGAAAACCAATGAACAGATGCTATGTCTGGCAGAGGTCTGGGACTGACACTATAGCTAAGTAGCTGGGTAATCACCTGGAACAGGGAACACCTGAAAGAAGCTCAGCACCTCACAGACTCAGATTGGACAGCTGAGCTGTCTATCAAAACAATGACAGCTCCCCACACCCCTGCACCAGATTGGATTACTGAGCTGTCAGTCACTATTTCTAAGACACACTGAGCAGAGGAATAGTGACAAAGATAAGCCAGCCGCTGTCAGAGAAGTTTTGCAGCATTTCTCTCAGGAGAAATTGCCTTTGGCTGAACCATCGCTTCAACCAGCAGCTATGAATTGTTTATGGTGGCTTAAATGGGCTATTTGAAATCTTCATTTCTTGGGAGAGTTGTAGCTGGGTCAGTCTGGGTTATGATAGCAGTTAATTCAGGAGGAATAATGACTAGTAAAACAAGGCAAGGTTTACTTCCTTGAAGCCCATAAGTAACTTATGACCTATTATGACTGTCCTGTAAAACAAATAATCTGGTGTGGTTTAGTAGGGGATATTTAGCCCAGTGTGCCCTTTTAGTTGAAGCCAAGTTCCTGCTAAGGAACTATGTGTTGAGATAATGTTTAATGTACAGTAAGCTGCCATACAAGTTGCAATGGTCTGTGTGAAGGTAACTTTGGCCTACAGTCATTGTGAAATTAGAGCAGACTAAATTTAAAATTATTACCATACAGTTGTAATGTTCTAAGGATATTGGAGACAGCACTTGGCTCTCATGAGTCCTATGGAAAGTGAATTCAAAGGTGGTTACTCATTCATACTGCCACTATATTCACACTGGGGATTTTAGGACCCCTATTCCTATATTCGTTGGGAGTTTCAGCGGTAATGCCCCAGCAATCAAATATTTATTGCTTATCTTTGAAATGATACGCGTTTTGTGTAAAAAAAAAAAAAAAAAAAAAAAAAAAGTGTATAATAATTTTTTTTTAAATATTTCTAATATTAATAGTAATACAATGTTTTACAAGCCTAATATCAATTAAAAACAGGTTCTGTTCCAGGCTCTAACACTTCTCTTGGGTTATTAATGTTCACTACATGATACGTGTACTGCTGTTCATGGGACCCTTTTCATCTGTAGTATGCTTTGCCTCTTTGCTTTGAATATAAAGCAGCCACATGAATATCCATACATAGACAACCGGATTGAAGGAGTATATATGAACACTGAGGGTTTAAATTTAGCTTCTGCCCGGTGTTTATTGTCAGACAGGTAGGCAGCGCACTGTCTACCACCTAATCAACTTCAGCCAAGCATGCAGATGCTGACAGGCTAGAGCCTGCTCTGAATCATTTGTCTTTAATTCACTTGTGCTGTTTGTTCACAGTCCACATCATATCTAAAGGCTTGGGTAGAAAAGGTTCTTTTTGTACTATATTTATTATTATATTTATTACTATCCCCACTTAGTTTTTGTTTGTTTTTTTTCCTACCCTTTTCTTTTTTATTTTTATTTAGTACATTTTTCATGCAACGCTTTATACGGGAACAATGTACTTCATTGAACAGTATTCTTTGTGGCTACTGCATTTTAAAGTATGATAGCAATTGGGTAAATGTTTTACCCCTCTACAATTCTAAGTGAGACAGCGCTTGGTGGTAGGTAGCTAAAATATAACTTTTAATATGATCACTTAAAATAACATATAGATAAATACAATTAAAATAATGTCTTTCAAGACGTAAAGTGCAAAGACAAAATAGTACCTATAGAGGGATATTGCACATGACTAGCATTTGAAGTCCTAAATTTTACCCGAGGCACGCAAAACCTACTCTGACACATCAATGACCCATAGTGTAAATACACATGTGGGTGGGAAGCTCCTTATTATATAGTGACAATCATCAGGTAGCCAACAATCAACCATAAAATACAAAAGTTGGAACAGTCTCACCCATATGTGAAGTAAGGAATCAGCTCATCATAACCGAATAGTGGTCCTGTTGGAGCAATACTGTTTCCAGGACTATTAAACATCTGAGTTGCGCACCTCCTCTAACCTTGTGCGAAAAAAACACCAGCCATAGGTTCTTCTAAGCAGCTGCCTAGCACTCTGAAGGAGAAAGCTTTAAAAAGATAGCAAAGTGTTTTCAAGTTTCCCTTTCCTCAGTTTGAATTGTAATTAAGAAATGCCAGTTAAGAGGAACAGTGGAGGTCAAGATATGGTCTGGAAGACCAAGCAAAATTTCAGTGAGAGCTGATCGTTTGGATTACTTGTGAGGCAAATCGGATTCCCCGCTTGAATGCAAAAGATTTTCAGAAAGAATTAGCAGAGTCTGGAGTTGTGGTACATTGTCATACTCCTCAGAACCACCTGAACAAATATGGCCTTCATGAAAGAGTCATCAGAAGAAAACCTCTCCTGCATCCTAAAATTGTGTTGCAGCCAATGGCACAGTGAACATTTCACTGGAAGAGGGAAGAATTGATTCAAGGAAATTTCAACAAATTCTTGATGAAAACATAACACCACCTGTAAAAAAGCTGAAGTTGAAAAGAGGATGGCTTCTATAAAATGATAATGATCCTAAATACACCTCGAAATCCACAATAGACTGCCACAAAAGGAGCAATTTGGAGGTTTTACGATTGCTCTTACAGTCCCCTGACCTGAACATCATTGAAAATTTGTTTCTAGACCTCAAAATAGCAGTCCATACAAGACGACCCAGGAATCTCACAAACTTGGAAGAATTTTCCAAGGAAGAATGGCTGAAAATCCCTCAAAAAGGAATTGAAAGACTCTTGGCTGGCAACAAAAAGTGTTTACAAGGTGTGATACTTGCAAAAGGGTTGCTACTAGATACTAACCACGCAGGGTGCTCAAACATTTGCATTGGTCTGTTTTATTTTTTTTAATTTTTAAAATGTAAAAAATGACAATATTTTTGCCTAAAATTCAAAGGAAATGTGAAATCTTAAACTTTAGGTCTTTTAGAGATCATTTCATCTTCAACTTGCTTAACTATTCACAATAACGTGATATGTTTTAGTGAGATCTTCTTTTTTGCCGACATAATCCATCCAACTCACAGGTGTGGCATATCAAGATGCTGATAAGACAGCATGAAAATAAACATGAACAAAAATCCCAATTGCATTCTAGATGCGAAGGTGGTATCACTGATAGAGATCCACCATCAGAAAATAACTTAAACTCCGGAAAAAAAACATGGGAAAAGTAGGAGACGAAAGGGAGTATCAAGTTATTATAGTAAAAATATATACCGTAACTTTTATTAAAGTATTTTTGTAAAACAACAATCAAGTGGAATGACAAAATGCAAGACAGACACACAGAACAGGGTCATGTGCAATAAATATTACATGTAAAAACATCACCCATGTGCTTGAATAGTATGACACTTGGAATAGAACATAGTGTGTCCAGGCAAGCGCTGTCCCAGAGTTTGAAAAGTACATAATAGTCACAACTCTTAGTAGAGTAGCAAGTATTATATCAGAGGCAAAGCTTACCAGAAAGCAAAGGCACAGACCCTGAGCCGAATGGCAGAAACCCCAACGCGTGGTTCGCTTTCTTCCAGACTGCTTTCTCAAGGGGATGATTATTGCACAGGTGTACCTTAGGTTGGTCACAATAAAAACCATTCTAAAATGTGCAGTTTTATCACACACCACAATGTCACAAGTTTTGAGGGAGTGTGCATTTTTTCATTCTGTCTGCAGGAATGTCTACCAGAGCTGTTTTGTTCATGTGTTGCATGTGCCAATGCATTGAATGTTCACTTCTCTATAATAAGCTGTCTTCAAAAGGGTTTCAGAGAATTTGGCAGTATGTCCAACTGACCTCACAACCGCAGCCCATGTGCAACCACACAAGCCCAGGACCTCAAGATCCACCATCTTCACCTCCGAAATTGTCTGAGCCTAGCCACACAAACAGCTGTTGCAACAATCGGTTTGAATAACCAATGAATGTCTGCACAAACTGTCAGAAACCATCTCTCTCAGGGAAGCTCATCTGCATACTCGTCATCTTCATCGTGATCTCCACCTGACTGCAGTTCGTCGTTGTAACCTGCTTCATTGGGCAACTGCTCACATTCAGTGGCGTCTGGTATGTTGGAGAGCTGTTATCCTCATAGATGAATCCTGGTTTTTACTTTACAGGGCAGATGGCAGACTGCATCTATAGCATCGTATAGATAAGCTGTTTGCTGAGGTCATTTTTGTGAATCAGCTGGCTCATTGTGGCTGTGGGGTTATGGTATGGGCAGGCGTATGTTATGGACAATTTCTCAATGTCTAAATCTGTGCTAGTGAGCACTTCTCCTTTGCCAACTGCTCTAAAGGAGTGGGTCTGCAGCTGATAAGCACAATCCATTTCTCTGCTCTCATACTTTTTGGTTGTTGTTTTGGTCATTTCTTTATTTGGTCATTGGTCTCACCCCTAGAGGTACAGTAGCATGAGGTGGTGTCTACAACCCAAAAAAGTTGCTCAGGTAGTGCAGCACATCCAGGATGGCATCTCAATGCGAGCTGTGGCAAGAAGGGTAGCTGTGTCTGTCAGCACAGTGTCCAGAGCATGAAGCAGATATCAGGAGACAGGCCAGTACACCAGAAGATGTGGATGAGGCCGCAGGAGGGCAACAACCCAGCAGCAGGACTGGTACCTCTTTTGTGCAAGGAGGAACTAGAGGAGCAGTGCCAGAGCCAAGAAAAATGACATCCAGCAAGCCACTAACATTCATGTGTCATGTCGGACGCTGTTCAGACCAGGTCGTTCGACAGACAGCGGTAATTCCGCTTTTGACCACTATTTGCTCATTGGCGTCGGCTAGATTTTATCTAGCTGTTCCGGAGGAGGATCAGTTAGGAGCACAATTGTCATCAGTCTGGAGGAGAGTTAAACAGCGCCTGTTGAGTGTGGGTGATAGGTACAAACGTGTGGCTGACAGTAGGCGTGTGCCAGGTCCGGACCTGAGTGTGGATGACTGGGTGTGGTTATCCGCAAAAAACATAAGACTCAAAATACCATCCCTTAAATTGGGTCCACGGTTTATTGGTCCATTTAGGGTCACCGCCGTCATTAACCCAGTAGCGTACCGATTGGAGCTCCCTACGGTGTATAAGATACACAACGTGTTCCACAGGTCTCTTCTAAAAAAGGTGGTGGGTTCTGTGGACGCGGCGCCTATGCCACCTCCAGTCTTGGTGGATGGTAATTTGGAGTTTGAAGTCTCCAAGGTGGTTGACTCTCGTGTAGTGCGTTGCACTTTACAGTACTTGGTACACTGGCGTGGTTATGGGCCTGAGGAGAGGTCCTGGGTACCAGCCTCGGATATTCATGCGGATCGGCTGGTCAGGTTTTTTCATCGTCGCCATCCAGACAAGCCGGGTCCTATAAGCCGTGAGGGCCCTGGGGTCCCTCGTAGAAGGCGGGGTACTGTCATGTCGGACGCTGTTCAGACCAGGTCGTTCGACAGACAGCGGTAATTCCGCTTTTGACCACTATTTGCTCATTGGCGTCGGCTAGATTTTATCTAGCTGTTCCGGGGTTAATTTACCTGATCCTCGGATTGGAAGCTGGGCCATGCCCATTGCCTTTAAATAGTTCTCCTGATCATTGGGCATCGCCGATTATAGCTTCTGTCTTGTGCGTTGTTATCTCGGTCCGGAGTGGAGAGCTGGTTGTTGGAGATTCGTTGCTGGTGGTGTATTTTCCTTAGTCTTATTTACTCCTTCCTATATTTGTATTTATTTTGCCCTGCACATTTATAGTGTATTCCTGAGTGACTGCGGCGTGATGTATATTTTACTTTATCCTTGTCTGTGCTTACTGTGGGTATTGGTGTATTACCTCTTCACTGGGTGGTGGGCAGTTGGTTTCAGCCTAGGGTTGAAACAGGAGACAGGGCAAGGGTCGAGGCCTGGACATGCACACCATCAGTGTAAACTCCAGGTAGAGGGTCAGTCAGGATTTCCCTAGTCTGAGGCAAATTGCAGGGGCCCGGGTTATTAGCGCTCGCTCACCTAGTCTCCCCGTGACATTATAATTGGCACAACAACAAAAAAAAAAGAAAAGGGGTTTCTCTTTTTTTTCCAAATCCGGATCCACATGAGATATTAATTTTTATTTACATTGACCAATGCTGCTGATGTTCAGTCAAGATATTCACATATGCCCAAACAAAGCGGTCAAATCAACACTGACATAACTTGTCCAAATCATATTGCTACAAAGAGCTGAATAATAGATTGTACAGTACCCATATATAGGAGTGCCGAATAATGATGTACAACACCAAACACCACCATACAGTAGCTCAGTTGTAATGCCATGTAATACCCTGTAATACTATAATGTGCCAGGTATAGTAGCCATATAATATTAGCACATTCAAACGCTAATGTCTTGCAAACATAGTAATAAAGCACATGTGACTGGCCAACCCAAAGTCATACACATAATTTCTGCTTCCTATCATGTTCTCTGCATTGAGACCTTGACACAGTAAGATAAATCTACATGGCAGGACCATGGTAATGTCACACAGGAGCAATCATCACACTCCTGATGTGACTTTGATCTGAACATTACTTTTTGCACAACTGCGTGGCCATTAGCAAAAAGTAATCAAGTCAGACCAGAAACGCGATCAGTTCGAAATTAGCGAAATTGGCTTGCAGAATGCTAAAGTTTTCCAAGCGATCTGTAGCATCGCTTGGAAAACTGACTGACAGGTTGGTCACACTTGTCAAACATAGTGTTTGACAAGTGTGACCAACTTTTTCTATAGATGCTGCCTATGCAGCATCAGTAGTAAAAGATAGAATGTTTAAAAATAATAAAAAAAAATAAAAAAAATGGTTATACTCACCTGCAGACAGCCGATCTCCTCAGCGGTGTCCGTTCCTATAGATGGTGTGTGTGTGCAGGACCTTCGATGACGTCGCGGTCACATGAGCGGTCATGCGACCAATCACAAGACCGCGGCGTCATCGCAGGTCCTTCACCACTACACCATCTATAGGAATGGAAGCGGCAGCATGCACCTGAGAGGCGGGAAGACTGCGGGGGCCATCGAAGGTGAGTATATGACTATTTTTTATTTTAATTCTTTTTTTTTTTTTACCAATTATGTGGTGCCCAGTCCGTGGAGGAGAGTCTCCTCTCCTCCACCCTGGATACCAACCGCACATGATCCGCTTACTTCCCGCATGGTGTGCACAGCCCCGTTCGGGAAGTAAGCAGATCAATGCACTCCTAGGTGTGCGGAATCCCCGCAATTCCGCAAATTTAATGAACATGTTGCTTTTTTTTCCGCGATGCGATTTTTTCGCGGAAAAAAATGCAACATTTGCACAAAAAATGCGGAATACCCTGAAAATAATGGGAGGCATATGTTAGCGTTTTTGTTTCGCGTTTTTATCACGTTTTTATAGCGAAAAAACGTTAAAAATACTGAACGTGTGCACATGGCCTTAAAGTTTGTAAACAATACTTTAGATCACTTTATTTTAGCTGCTGAGAATTTTCTTTGTGACGAATATGAATGTTATTAAAGATTCCTGTTCATTACAAATACAAATTTTCCTTGATGACAGATACTCCCGTAATAGATCAGTTGATGCCCTATAATGCAATCTACATTGCAAATCACAAGAATACGCTTATTACAGCACTGTGACACAGCAGTGAATTGGACTACTATATAAGGGTACTGTCACACAGTCACATTTTGATCGCTACGACGGTACGATTCGTGACGTTCTAGCGATATCGTTACGATATCGCAGTGTCTGACACGCAGCAGCGATCAGGGATCCTGCTGAGAATCGTACGTCGTAGCAGATCGTGTGGAACTTTCTTTCGTCGCTTGATCACCCGCTGACATCGCTGGATCGTTGTGTGTGACAGCGATCCAGCGATGTGTTCGCTTGTAACCAGGGTAAACATCGGGTAACTAAGCGCAGGGCCGCGCTTAGTAACCCGATGTTTACCGTGGTTACCAGCGTAAACGTAAAAAAACAAACAGTACATACTTACATTCCGGTGTCTGTCCCCGGCGTCTCAGCTTCTCTCCACTGTGTGAGCGTCTGCCAGCCGGAAAGCGAGCACAGCGGTGACGTCTGACGTCACCGCTGTGCTTGCCGGCTATGGCGCTTACACAGTGGAGAGAAGCAGAACGCCGGGGACAGACACCGGAATGTAAGTATGTACTGTTTGTTTTTTTATTACTTTTACGCTGGTAACCACGGTAAACATCGGGTTACTAAGCGCGGCCCTGCGCTTAGTTACCCGATGTTTACCCTGGTTACCGAGGACTTCGGCATCGCTCCAGCGCCGTGATTGCAACGTGTGACCGCAGTCTACGACGCTGGAGCGATATTCATACGATCGCTGCGACGTCACGGATCGTGCCGTCGTAGCGATCAAAATGGTACTGTGTGACAGTACCCTAACACCGGTTGTAAGTGACAACAAGATAAGTGAAGTGCCCAATTTAGACTAACTTTTTAGTTTTTTTTGGTTGGGGATACAATTCTGTTACATGACATTTACAGACCAAATATACACATTGAATTGTATTTACATGAAATTATTTTTATGTTTTTATAGAGCTTTTATGCAACAAATAAGTAGGTAAGAAAGATATTGAAAAAAGGATGAAAAACTGCACACATATAGGTGTCATACAATGCACACCTACTGGTGCCACAGTGAACATAATACCGTGCAGGTTCCACATAACAGTGCCACATAAAGTGCAAAGATACAAAGCGGTGTGAGGCAGTGACCGGTGTTATATGTGAGGGTCGCTATGTGTCCCCCAGGATGCGCACAGAAGCGTTTTGAAGCCGCAGGTGTACATTACTGTCACAGGCATAGCTGTGATTGCAATGCAAAATAAAAGTAAGTGTTGGTCTTGGGCAAGATATTTGCCCAAGGCAGATTTAAGAAAACCTGCCATTGTCTTTTGTTTTAGTGGGGCGGTCCACTTCTTCCGGGTCAGGTCTTCCAAGTGGCCTATGGCCACAGGTTCCTTATAAAAACCCTGCAGCAAAGGGTTGGGTGAGCCAGTCTTGGTGGCAACCTTGCAGAGCGGAAGGCTCTGCAAAGCTTCAGCTTGTGTGAAGCAGCACGGAGCCAAGTAGAGCCAAAAGGCCTGGCGCCCCTCAGCATAGACGGCGGTGCAATCGCCCACGGCAACCGGTCTCTGATACGGACTGTCTTGTTTCCCGCTGAGATCCAGAGGATCCCGTGTGCTGTTTATGTTGTGAGTTTGGACATTAAAGTACGTTCGCTTTGAACTTTCCTTGGTCACTTCCTCATCACTGCACAGTGTGGACACCGCTGCACTACATAGGTCAAAACAACACCGCCATAACTTGTCCAAATTACATCGCTACACAGGGCTAAATAATAGGTTGTACAGTACACATGTATAGTAGTACAAAATAGTGATGTACAACCCCAAGCACCACCATACAGTAGCTCAATTGTAATGCCATACAATACCCTGTAATATATAATTGTGCCAGGTATAACAACCATATATTTATTTGCACATTCAAGCACTAATGTCTTGTAAACATAGTATAGAAGCACGTGAGTGGCCTACCCAAAGCCATACACACAATTTTTGCTTCCTATCATGTTCTCTGCATTGAGACATTAGCACAGTAAGAGATACATGACAGGACCATGGTAAGGTCACACAGGAGCAATCATCGCACTCCTGAGCTTCATCTGACCATTACTTTTTGCACAACTGCGTGGCCATTAGCAAAAAGTAATGAAGTCAGACCAGAACGCGATCTCCTCACTTCTGCCCTATACTGTGCTGTTCACAGATCAGACATAGTGTTTAATGTCACAGGTTCCCAACTTTGAATAAAAAAAGCACTAAAGAAATTATATTTGAGACATCCCAAAATGCTACATATGTTTAGACAGAAACTGCACATGATAAACGATATCAAGTTCAACATAAACCCCATATATAACTCCATAAATGTATTCACGAAAATGTAATATATGGTAAACCAATACATTGTAGCTCCAGAAGCTTGTACTAGTACAAACAAGAGACGGAAAACTCTTATTGACTTCAGTAGAATTTAATCGCTCTACTGAATGGCGTTATTACAGCTTTTTTAATGACTCCAATTGCTTTGCGTTTCTCCATAAGCTAGGCCGTGAAAAGGTTTTGCATCGACCTGTGCCTTTTCTCTTTTTTTTGCATGCTTCTCTATGAACAAATGACAAAGAAGATCTTCGGAATAATTTCAGTATTTAGAAATTAATGTTACTGTAACAAGCACGTCCAAGGCCGTTGTGTCATTGAGTGTCTTGGACAAAGCACAATGAGACTATCAGGAAAATAGTTCAGTCTCCTGGTGTCCAGTTGTCCATAACTGACCCCAATTCTGCTCACTAACACGGCAGTGCCCTGCAGGAAGCTGTAGGCTCTCTCTCGTTATTCGGTCTTTAGAGCCTCATAGTTTTGCAGGTGGAATAGGTGATTTATCAGCGTCAAGGTTGGAAGAATAAGCGAGGGAAGGGATGTAATTCGATTTGGAGCCTGGTGGCTGAATCTGTTTGCCCAGAAGACAAGTCATAAAACCTACAGTAGGACAGGTCTCCTAAAGAGAAGCGAATGCATGTCGGCAAGGAAAGAGGCGCTAGCACAATGCAGAGCACTGTGGCTGACGGCTGCCTTGTCAAGCTATCTGCCGTAATGAAGCAGTCTGGCCTGGGGCTACCTTCCCTCCCACCACTGAGCATGGAGGCTACAGCCACTTCACGCTGTCACACAGAAGAACTACACCTGGCAGGAGGAGGAGGAGGGAGGGAGTCACGAGGATGGGTTATTGGGTCACTGCATCCCTCTTACTCTTTTTTCAAAATGAAGATTTCAGCCTTAACCCATTTTTTACGTAGTAGGTCATGTGTATTAGCTACATGCCTAAAATTACTTGTCATTTAGAATAAACACTTTATTGGCAAAGAGTAAATCTTTTATTGTTAACTGTACAATTATTATGTATATTTTTAATTAAAAGGTTTTAAGTAGTTAAATTGATAGCTTAATATATCTGTAAGGCTGGTATTCACATGTTGTGTGATTAATCCACACCGAAAATATGAAGCAAAGTACAGTGCACTGCATAGGAATGAGATTTTGTACATCATTTGCTATAGAAAAATTTGTGAGTTGCCACAGAAATTAGCAGCAGACCTCATCCATTGTGTTGTGAGGTGCAAATTAGGCATGTAAGGGAATGTTTTTAGGAGCCAAAAATACCTGAAGAGGAAATCCGTTTAGGAAATGCGGCTTTTTTGGTTACTGTTGTTTTTTGGAGTTTTTTATTTCTGAAACTTTTTTTAAAGAGTTTTTTTTTCAGCCTTTTGACTTGAGATGGTCAAGTTTGGAAGTTGGCAAATAAGTGACATGTCATTTTGATTTTCCACGGTGTAGTTTTCAAAACCCATCTGGTAAAAAAAAAAGCTAAAAGAATTTCCCTATGAACACCAAAATAGATTTTCTATTTAAGGCCAAGTTCACACATTCAGTATTTGGTCAGTAATTTACATCAGTACTTGTAAGCCAAAACCAGGAGTGGGTGAAAAATGCAGAAGTGCTGCATGTGTTTCTACTGTGTATCCCTGAAAATAAGACCTACCCCAAAAATAAGCCCTAGCATAACTTTATAGGATTTTTGGGGTATGCCTTTGGGTTTGTCACAAAAGTTTCTTTAATTGGGGGAGGCTGAAGGAAATCAAAAGGAGACATGCCTGTATGTACCGTATGTGCAGTGTGTGCATGTATATGTGTGTATAAACAGGTGTGTGTATGTGCCGTGTGTGTATACATGTGTATGTATGTGCAGTATGTGTATATATACTGTATGTGTACGTGCAGTGTGTGTGTGTGTGACAACATGATTATATTTGAATAAATATTGATTTTTTTTTTGTTCAAGAATAAATGTGGACTGTTGTTCATGGGGGAAAAAATAAGACATCTCTTGAAAATAAACCCTAACCCATCTTTAAGTGCAAAAAAATAATATTAAATCTTTGTCTTATTTTCGGGAAACACGGTGTTATACTTTTACTTTTATTGTTCCACTCCTGATTTTGACTTACAAATGCTGATGTGAAATACTGATCAAATACTGAACTTGTGAACATGGCCTAAAATAATTGAAAGAGTAGTTTTGATGCAGATTTGCTTTAAAATGCCCCTCAACAACTCTGTAATTGTATCCATAATATGTAGGTTAAAAGGGTTTTCCCAAAATCACAAAATATTCCCTATCCTATCTGCTTGGACCCCCAAGGATACTGAAAACTTGAATGGAGGAAAGGTGTACAGACTTGACCTCCACTCAATTCATTGTCAGTGGGGCTACTGGAAATTCTGCCATCGACTTTCTCCAGCAGTCCTAAAAAAACAGTGAATTGAGTACATGACCTACTACATTCAAGACGAGCTCTGCAGAGGCTGATCCTTGGGTTTCCAGAGCCCCATTGTTGGGATCGCTGGGACTCTCAGCGGTTAATCCCCCAGTGATTAGGGGATCGCTATGGATGGGGAATAATTTGGCAATTAAGCGAAACCCCTTTAATACTTGCAGATGGTCTTGCAGATTATTTGAAACTGGGCTACAGAAAAACTTTTCAATATGTGCACCTAGCTTAATTGTATTTTTCTTAATATCTATCTACCCACCATTAGTTTAGCACATGGGCCACAGTAAAATTAAAGGATTATTGCAATATCTGCTACTACTGACTGTTGCCAAATTGACTGTCTTCATGTCCCAAAAGCATGCTTTTAAGTTGTGATATTCACTTTGACTTGCATCAAGTGCCATTGCCTAACTGTGCCTAAAGTCATAGATTCCAATCAGAAAAGCATTCCCAAATGTTTTATTATTAGAAAGTCTAAATTTTTGCCATGGAAATTCATTCTAACCATAGCAAAGAAAAGCTAGTATTGCCCCCACATGGGAAATTAACAGCTGATTGTTGTTAAATGCTTGGGTACTATTGATAACAACCAGTGACGGGGAATATACAAGCCTGTCTGATTACATTTCCAGCAGATGGAACAGATTTCCATTCATTAGCAATTTTTGTATGTTACCATAGATTCGGTGATTATTGGAAACAGTCCAAATTAGTGCACATCTAGTCCGAATTATCTGTGCATCTACCGTTACGTAAAGCTTAATTTCTTCTGGGGTCTACGAAATGTAAGCCACTCCCTACATCTGATACTTATCTGATATTTGTTTTCTTCTGTGTTGGTTGTCTTTTAACTCTGCTCTGTTAGGATAAAGTTATGATCAGGAATTTAGATGTATGGTAGTTTCATCAATAGCTTAGTCTGTTGTTCTGTCTTTCCTTCATGTTTTACACTGCAGCTCTGCAGGCACACGTCAGCACAAGCTAGACCAATTATTCTGACAACAAATGTCTAGAAAAAAAACATTTTCATGTAACAGAAAATAAATCTGTGCAAATTTAACCCCTTCATCCCGAGACTGTTTTCACCTTCCTGATGATGGTTAATGTGATGGTTTTAGGTAGGGGAGGGAGGGGCTCAAATTCTCCTTTGAACTGGGACCCTAACTATCCCTGTCCCAGGAGTACTCTTGATGGTAGAGAGGCCCAAATCTCCAACCTCACTATGCTCCTATTAATCCCTGGTCTGTCCCTTTACTCACCCCATGGAGCCTGGGACAGAAATGTAAGGTAAACAAGACACAAGAGAAAACAGGGGGAGCAGAAACCCTCTATCATACAAAATTACTAACCAACAATAGGGAGTAGGATGGGGACAGGGAGGAATAAAGTAAACGGGAAACAGGGACCAAGAGATAAACACGCCCATACAATAGAAAACCTCTACAACAACTTCTCCCAAAAACACTTAGTTTAAGCACACAGCACAGGAAGACGAATCTCCAATAGCAACAACGAACTCCTATTCTGCACAATGTCTCCTAGACAGAAAGGGCCTGGCTAGATTTTATAAGAAAAGTTAAAGACCAAATCAGAAGCAGCTTAAATGAACCAGCTTAGAAAGTGTCATTAACCTCTTCGGCACCAAAGGAAGTCCATTCGCCCAGCCCCCGCTTCCCCAGTCCCACTAACAGGAGCTCTGTGGAACGCTCGCTCTGTCTGTAACAAGCTTTCCTACATCCACGATCTTTTTGTTACTACCAAACTTTCCTTCCTCGCCATCACCGAAACCTGGCTCACCCCTTCTGACACAGCCTCTCCTGCTGCACTCTCTTACGGTGGCTTCCACTTTTCTCACACACCCCGCCCCAGCAGCAAGCATGGTGGAGGAGTTGGTTTTCTCCTCTCAGATAACTGCTCCTTCACCCCAATCCCACTGCCACCCTCTGTTACCCTCCCTTCCTTTGAGGTGCACTCTGTGCGCATCTACTCCCCCTCCAACCTCCAACTGGCTGTCATTTACCGCCCCCCAGGGCCAGCCACCATCTTCTTTGACCACTTCACCACCTGGCTACTTCATTTCCTTTCTGCAGACATCCCCACTATCATCATGGGCGATTTCAACATCCCCATTGACACTTCCCTCTCAGCTGCCACTAAACTTCTATCTCTCTCTTCCTCCTTCGGCCTCACTCAATGGTCTTCTGCAGCCACTCACAAATATGGTCACACACTGGACCTCATTTTCACCCGCCTCTGCTCCCTATCTAACCTCTCTAACTCACCTCTTCCTCTCTCTGACCACAACCTTCTCACATTCTCATCTCTCTCCACTCCATGTCTAGAGTCCCCACCCCACAAACTTTCACACCCTCGCAGAAATCTTAAACATCTTGACCTACATTCATTCTCTGAATCCCTCCTCCCTCTCACAGACATAAGTTCCATACACAATGCGGATGACGCTGCCGCTCTATATAACACCACAATAGCTGTAGCTTTGGAATCTGCTGCCCCACTTACACATACCAAAGCTTGCAAAATCAACAGACAGCCCTGGCACACCAGCCTGACCAAAGAACTGAGGAGAGCTTCCAGGGCTGCTGAGCGCAGATGGAAAAGATCCCACTCCAACGACCACTTAATCGCATTCAAACAGTCCCTCACTACTTTCAAGACCGCACTCGCCACAGCTAAACAAACCTACTTCTCATCTCTCATATCCTCCCTGTCTCACAACCCTAAACAGTTATTCAACACCTTCAATTCTCTCCTCCGTCCCCCAGCACCTCCTCCCTCCTCACTTATCTCTGCTGAAGACTTTGCCTCATTCTTCAAGCAGAAGATTGATAACATCAGAGACAGTTTTGGTCAACAAGCCCCAGAGCCCTTCCTCCCAGCTTCCCTACCCTCCACCTCCAAAACCACCTACTCCTCCATTACAGAAGATCAACTCGCCACTCTACTCTCAAGATCGCATCTCACCACCTGTGCACTTGACCCGCTCCCATCCCACCTCATCCCAAACCTCACCACAATCTTCATCCCAACCCTAACCCATCTCATCAACCTATCACTAACAACTGGTGTTTTCCCCTCAAGCTTTAAACATGCCTCCATCACACCTATCCTCAAAAAGCCCTCTCTTGACCCATCCTCTGTATCTAGCTATCGCCCTATATCACTTCTCCCCTATGCCTCCAAACTACTGGAACAACAGGTCTACCTTGAACTGTCCTCCTATCTCTCTTCTTGCTCCCTCTTTGACAGCTTACAATCTGGCTTCCAGTCACACCATTCCACTGAAACTGCGCTAACTAAGGTCACCAACGACCTCTTAACCGCCAAGAGCAAGCGACACTACTCTGTTCTCCTCCTCCTCGACCTGTCGGCTGCCTTTGACACAGTGGACCATTCCCTATTATTACAGACCCTCTCATCCCTTGGCATCACAGACTTGGCCCTATCCTGGATCTCATCATACCTAACAGACCGGACATTCAGCGTCTCCCACTCACACACCACCTCCTCACCTCGCCCCCTCTCTGTCGGAGTCCCACAAGGTTCAGTCCTTGGGCCCCTGCTCTTCTCCATTTACACCTTTGGCCTGGGACAGCTCATAGAATCTCATGACTTTCAGTATCACCTCTATGCTGATGACACACAGATCTACATCTCTGGACCAGATATCACTTCCCTACTAACCAGAATCCCTCAATGTCTGTCCACTATTTCATCCTTCTTCTCCGCTAAATTTCTGAAACTTAACATGGACAAAACAGAATTCATCATCTTTCCCCCATCTCACGTGACCCCCCCCAATGAACCGATCCATTACAGTAAATGGCTGCCCACTCTCCCCAGTCCCACAAGCTCGCTGCCTCGGGGTTATCCTTGACGCTGATCTCTCCTTCAAACCACATATCCAAGCCCTTTCCACTTCCTGCCGACTTCAACTCAAAAATATTGCACGAATCCGTTCATTCCTCAACCAAGAATCTGCAAAAACCCTAGTCCATGCCCTCATCATCTCTCGCCTTGACTACTGCAACCTCCTCCTCTGTGGCATCCCCTCAAACACTCTCGCACCCCTCCAATCTATTCTAAACTCTGCTGCCCGACTAATCCACCTGTCCCCCCGCTATTCTCCGGCCTCTCCCCTCTGTCAATCCCTTCACTGGCTCCCCATTGCCCAGAGACTCCAGTACAAAACCCTAACCATGACGTACAAAGCCATCCACAACCTGTCTCCTCCTTACATCTGTGACCTCATCTCCCGGTACTTTCCTACACGCAACCTCCGATCCTCACAAGATCTCCTTCTCTACTCCCCTCTTATCTCCTCTTCCCACAATCGTATACAAGATTTCTCTCGCGTATCACCCCTACTCTGGAACCCTCTACCACAACACATCAGACTCTCGCCCACCATCGAAACCTTCAAAAAGAATCTGAAGACCCACCTCTTCCGACAAGCCTACAACCTGCAGTAACCACCGATCGACCAAACCGCTGCATGACCAGCTCTACCCTCACCTACTGTATCCTCACCCATCCCTTGTAGATTGTGAGCCTTCGCGGGCAGGGTCCTCTCTCCTACTGTACCTATTATGACTTGTATTGTTCAAGATTATTGTACTTGTTTTTATTATGTATACCCCTCCTCACTTGTAAAGCGCCATGGAATAAATATCATACAAAATTAATAACCAACAATAGGGAGTAGGATGGGGACAGGGAGGAATAAAGTAAACGGGAAACAGGGACCAAGAGATAAACACACCCATACAATAGAAAACCTCTACAACAACTTCTCCCAAAAACACTTAGTTTAAGCACACAGCACAGGAAGACGAATCTCCAATAGCAACAACGAACTCCTATTCTGCACAAAGTCTCCTAGACAGAAAGGGCCTGGCTAGATTTTATAAGAAAAGTTAAGCAGCTTAAATGAACCAGCTTAGAAAGGGTCATTAACCTCTTCGGCACCAAAGGAAGCCCAATTAATTTAATATGGGATCCAAACACACAGGCTAAATGGAAGATCTGTGAGTCACAATATGCAGTGATCTTCTACCCCCAGATCTCACAGGTTGGCGTGACACCTGCACAGACCAAATTTTACAATTCTGACAAGTGTCACTTTTCTGATGTAATAACTCTTTAACATATTTTCTTCATGACATGTTGTACTTCAGATTAGTGTTAAATTTAGGTCAATATGATTTACCTTTATTTATGAAAATATCAGAAATTTGACAAAAATATAGAACATTTTTCAGTTTTCCAAATTTGCATTTTTATGCCCATAAACCAGATACGGTAATTATATCATACAAAATAGTTAATACATAACATTGAACACTTGTCTACTTTACATCAACATAATTTTTTTAAACAATTTTTTTGTTAGGATGTTAGAAGGCTTCAAAGTTTATCAGCAATTTAATTTTTCCAAAAATATTTACAAAACTTTTTTAAGGGACTACATCTCATTTGAAGTGACTTGAAGGGACCTATATAATAGAAAATACTAAATAGTGACACCATTTTAAAAATTGCCCACCTTAAAGTTCTCAAAATCATATTTAATACATTTATTAACCATTCAGGTGCTCCACAGGAATTAACTGGTCCAAAATCTTCCACGTCCACATTTACACTAGGAATGGCATTAAAACCAGGGATGAATGGAGTAGCCGAATCCGAAGCCTCCCATCTGGGAAATGCTACATCCAGCAGCAAAGCCCCTTGTACATTGGCGTGCGCCAATCCACTAGTACCAGGGACAGCGCTTGTACTGGGCATTGTTCCCTGATTTGGAGACGTTTCTCCAGTAGCGCTATTTGCCTCTCGTCGTTTTTGAGGATGGACCAGAATGACTGCTTATTTCTGAGATATCACTGTCGCTGAAATTAAAGCCCTTGAAATCATCATCGCCATCTGACATTACACTTTCTTCACTGTCAGAACATAAAACGGCATACGCCTCCTCTGCAGTATAAAACTGACGTGCCATTTTATTACTTTTTATATTTTATTATACATATAAATGTACACTCTACAGTATTAGTTATATTTTAGGAGAAAATACATCCTCACCAAATTTTGTATATAGTATATATAGTGTTGTATATAGTATTTGTATGTGTATGAAGAACCTGAAGACCCACCTCTTCCGACAAGCCTACAACCTGCAGTAACCACCGATCGACCAAACCGCTGCATGACCAGCTCTATCCTCACCTACTGTATTCTCACCCATCCCTTGTAGATTGTGAGCCTTCGCGGACAGGGCCCTCACTCCTCCTGTACCAGTTATGACTTGTATTGTTTAAGATTATTGTACTTGTTTTTATTATGTATACCCCTCCTTACATGTAAAGCGCCATGGAATAAATGGCGCTATAATAATAAATAATAATAATAATATATTAGTTCAAAAATGAACAAATTGATTAATGCAACTAATTAACGTAACTGATTAATGAAATCATTGATGAAACTACTAATAATTAATCGGTAAAAGCATTGCGATCAACCCTAACAATTTATTTTAGTTTTAAGAATATAAATATATTAATTATGAATAATCTAATTTATTTAATCAACTTATACCATTGTAAACACCTACCCTATGTAACCCTATATCCTAGCTAATAAACTGATGGGAAAGGGAGGAATCCATTGGTTTTTCTTTGTGTTTTTACAGTATAACGAGATTGCTCACTGACGAAGATCTTGTCAGGGACATTTGTCACACTTTCTCCTCTGATCGCTCACTGCAAATACAGTAAGATCAGAGGAGAAACCGTGTTTTATATGAAGCAAATCACCATGGGAAGTTTGTTACTACAACAAACTTTGACAGAGATGGCTCTCATTGGCTATCATGACGGTGATGCCATTAGGCCTTGAACCAATCAGGTCTTGATGAGGTCAAGGGTCACAGGTAGCAATCTGCATTGGAATCCTTGTGCATAGGTATGTGGGGGTCCCGATCTGTGCAAGACCGCTGACTGTAGACAAACGTGGGCGCTGCACAAATTTCCTCAAGCGTCGACGTTTATTTACCGTCAACGGTCGTGAAGGGGTTAAAGCATGCTATGGATGTCGTGTTATGAGTAATTGCTAAAGAATAAAATCCAAAGCTTCCTTGCAAAAAAATATACCGTAACTTCAGATTGGTAGTTTATATTCAAGCATTTAATTTCACAAAATGTTCTCATAATATATCGACAGTTGGTAACAAAAATTAATTATCATTAGATTTTCAAACCTCAGCGTACACAAGCGCAATAAAAACTGGCACACACAGCAAAACATCAAAAAGTCATATCAAGACATATTAAAGCATTTAGAGCAAAACTCCAACTCCCATTGCGTGCATCTGCCTGTTCTGAGATACAGACAGTGGAATCGGTGGTATACATAAGTATCATGGAGCTCCATAGCACACGTTCTAAATAGGCAGTAGTCATGGCTCATAGTCACAGTCTATGGCACATCTCTGAATTTGGAAAGACAGGATAATTTTTCTCAATTTTTCCTCTACTGAAGCCTCTTAGTGTTCTCACCTGCTACAATACCCCTGTCATGGCCCCAATAGAGTATGATGTACTCCCTCCACACATGGTATGCTACCACAGTTATTTCATCACAGTACCCACCTCACATGCAGGTTGATGACACTACAGTACCAACGGCAAATTATGATGCTGCCACAATGCCCACCACACATTATAATGTCCCCACACATAATATGAGGCTTCCACAGTGAACTCCACACAGTATGATGCCACCACAATCCCATTACACAGTATGATGCCCCCACAGTCCTCTTCACAATATGGTACCCCACAGTAATTCCCCACATTATGATTCTCAGAGTTCCTCCCAAAGGTATTATGCCCCCACAGTCCACATAGTATGATGTCTCCACTGCCCACTACACAGTATGATGACCCCATTGTCCCCACACAATACGATAGCCCCCACAGTCTTCTACAAGTACTGACTGATAAATTGAAACTACTCACCTCACTTCTTTCCTGCAATGCGATGATCTGTTCTGTGCAGCATTTGGAATGAAGCACTATGCAGCAGGCACAATGTAGTGATATTATCACACCTGCTGTGCTGAGACTCAGATGCACAGACTGCATGATGGAACAGGGAGCCAACAGCTCTCTTCTCCACCATTATATTCTTGAAGATGTGGATACTGTTGAAATTGAGGTGCTGGGCATGGTGGAGGAAAGGACGGTGCTGTTAGGTACCAGGTCCCCTTTACTCATTGACCTTTTAGTGGCCTCAAGATCTGCCACTATGAGTTGTATTACACCACTGACTGGGATCAGTAATAAGTAGAATACTGCGTAAGAATACTGCAGAAAAAGGAAAATGGCAATGAAAGCTTTAAAAAAATGTTTAAAACTAGGGTTAAATTGTCTTAAACATGGATATATCAAGCTTGCCCTAGGGCCCACAAGATCATTGCAGTAGGTCTTACATTACACTGACTAGTCTACGTCCTTCTTGCTGATTACTTGGCATGGAACAATTCCAGTCTCAAACTATGTGTTGCCTTCAAGGGAACTCTGAGCCCAAGGGAACTTCAAAGCAGGGTGCAGAGTTATCTATTCATCTCCTTAGGGATATCGTGCTTCAGTAAAAGATTCTGTTATATGATCTTCCAAACAGCAGACTTGTCTGAGAAGCTTTGCCTAATGCTATAGGAGGGTAGTTTGTACATATTCACTATATAAACGGTCGCTAATATAAGTAGTTTTGCACTGCATCGTTAGTTAGAAACCATATTTCTGACAATATTTATCAACTGCCTGGTAGTTTTGCAGTTCAATGCTGGTAGTTTAAGCTAAACCCAACCAAAAAGAAAAACAATTTTTTATAAAGTATTGAAAACTAAAAAAACTAGAAGACTCTCTTGCACTTTTTAAATAATCATGGTTGTTTTATCAGACAACTTATTTCTATAGTACCAACATTTTCTATAGCCGTTTATAAATTAGAATATGCAAATATGCTACAGTCTCCTCTTATAAGCCACCTATTTTCCTCCTCTCTGCCTCCTGAACAAATCAATTACTCAGGGAAAAAAAGGTTGAAATATTTTTTGCTCAAGACCAGCTGAACTGTCAGCTAATGGATTTGATCCAAAGCTGGAATCTGTCATGTATGTTGGTTCGAATCCTTGTGCCTGTGTTTTGCGGTCATTTCTCTCTCTGCCTAGCCACAGGAGATACACCTTTAATCAAGGGGTTTTGTTTCTGTTATCCTTGCTTCAGTCATTTTAGGGTAACATACATGTGTTTTCATTTACTCATTTGTCTGCTCTTTCACCTTTCGGGTTCAGCTTTTAATACTTTCCCCCTCCTGGTATTTCTTGCTGGTGATGGTATCGTTTGGATGTCCAGCCATATTGCTGTAGTTTAACCAGTTAGTAAAAGTCCAGCTAGGGTTTTTCTCATTGGTTTTTATGTTCTTTACCCTGCACTCATCTTCTGTTTCTTTTAGGAAGTTGGCAGCATATTTTCTAACAGTATGTACTTAATCCTTTATTGTGTATTTCATGGTTTGTTTTACTCACTCTGGGATCTTTCTATTTCAGCACACTTTCCCTTCTGTAGGTAATTTGAACTCTGCTCTGCTCTCCTGTTCTTTAGGAGGAACATGACATGCTCAACGTCCTTTCAGGTAGCATAGGTCCGAGTTGCCATCATCTATTCTGTGGTTAGGGTTATCTCGACTCTTGCAGGGACCACTAGGGACTGCAGGCTCAGGATCTCTAGTCTGTACAGGAACCCGCAGGGCCAGTTGAAGTCTTTAGTGTGAGATTTGTTTTCCCGAGTGAGTTGCTTCACTATCATACCAGAATTATAGCTACACTTCTCAGTACTGCATACTTGTACTAGATAGTGCATACTTGTACTAGATAGTGCATACTTGGCAATAATAATATCAGAGAAGATTTTTAAAAAATAGTTCAAGGCCAAAAAGCTGTGATTGTCCATAGGTACCTATAAGGTTACTGCTTTCATTTTGTAATGTGAATGTGCCTCAGAGCTGGAGTAAAATTGGTTGAATGGTAACATCTCCATTTTTTCCTTGCACTAGTCTGTACAATTTTCTAGAAATGTGCCCTCCTGTGAGTTACAATAAAATCTTATGTGGAAAACCATTGTTTAACCACACAGCGCAAATCATTCCTTTCACCTTCTCACCTCTCTGCATCCACCTGTTTGCCTGTTAGGAAAATGGGAAAAAAATGAAAACTGCTTGAGGGTACAAAACATCTGGAATATGCAGAAATTTTCACACTGGTATTTTTTATCACCTCTGTTGCTGATGATCCACACTGAGATCATTGGAAATGATTGATGAACTCTCATGCACACAATTGTGCTCCATATCATATTGCAGTCTCTACTGTGAAATGTATATTGCACTATATTTCTATATGCTGCAATATGAAAATATGGTATGCCTTCATTAAAAATCATTTCTACTGTTTTCAGGATTTGTCATGTGCAAGAGGCCATAGACTTAAAGGGACTCTCTCATAAAGACAGTCCTTTTTTTTAAATGTCACCTGACAGCCAAAGATCTGCAGTGAACAGCTGATATTGTTGTGAAAACTGAGCTCACCACACATTTTCCAGAGTGAAGCCAAGGCATAGGACATATATCATCACATGCCAGCCATTCATAAAATTGGTCATCTATGTACTGCATGAACAAGCTGGGTCCTCCATAACGGGAGCTGTTCTTGCAGATTGGCATATACCTTTCTAGCAAGAAGGGATCAAGAATGAGGAACCCACTTTATGATATAAATTTTCCATAATTGCTGGTTTGGACAGTCTTGCCATTACATTTTCTGTCACTTTGTTGACTTTTCTGGTTTTCGTTAGTGTATTTGTTTATGAAATCCTCTTCTGTTTGCTACGTTAATACCTACATTATGCTATCTCCTTATGAGATTGTGGTATTTTTGAGGCTAATAGCAGTTTTATAGTTCCTCTCCCAGCAGACATCTTGGCTGTCTCTGCTATACACAGGAGTTCTCATTCTGCCAAACCGTTTTGTTTTCTCTAAAAGAGACTATATCTGGGGAACAAAAGTATAGGCAGTCCAAAATTGGACATGTTGGATCCTTAACACCATTGCAAATTGTCTGGGATACCTATACGCATTAGACCGCTTCCAGGGAGCCAAATACTTTCGCAAGGCACTATATATTTATTTGATTAACACAGATATATGTGGTGCCTACGGCACAATATCAAAGGGTAAAGCAAACAGGAGAATTACCGTAAATTGCAGTGTGAATTCTACAATTCGACTATACTGGGTATTAAGACAATTCTATTAACACACTATTGCACTGATATCACAAATAAACAACTATTATAGTTAGTGGTGTCTTGGACCTAACATCTCCACCTGAAGTGGGTTACAGTACTATCGGACTCGGTCTTCCATCTCCGGTTCTGTTCACTTGACCCGAGATCTGATTACTTGATTTTTCACTCGAGTCTGGTCTTTTGGTTCCTCACTCGTGTGTGGTTGCTTGGTTCTTCACTCGGTTCTGGTTGGGCCCAGGATTACCCCTGATGGTTAGGAGGCCTGGATTTCATACCTCACTATGCTCCTGAGTAGCAATAGTTTTATAAGTGTATGGGGAGAACATAAACAAGACAGACAGGGCAAAACAGACGCACAGTCACACAGCACATTAACAAAGAAAAACTCTAAGGTACAAAAGAGTAGAGGCTGTGATCCAACAAACTAACAAAAAGATATCAAGGGAAAAAGAAAAGTTTCACCAAACACCATTTGCAGCAACTTTGGAATAACCACCAGTTATACAGGATGTGTCCACCTCTCCAGACCAGGATAGACAAACTATAGCTGGCATTATATGCATAGTAAAGCCAGACTTTATAGAAGGAGAGTAGACATGACTGGTTCTCCAACAGCATGTGACTAAAGAGCTTAACAAGCTTACTTCAGCAAAGATTTAACTCTTGCTAACCTGCCTAGGACCTGCAGCTTTTAGAGCCGACGCCTGAGTCACCCTGCGCTGATCATAGCCATCAATAGAGTTAGAAGAAAGAGAGTAAAGGTACCGTCACATTAAGCGACGCTGCAGCGATAGCGACAGCGATGCCAATCGCTGCAGCGTCGCTGTTTGGTCGCTGGAGAGCTGTCACACAGACCGCTCTCCAGCGACCAACGATGCCGAGGTCCCCGGGTAACCAGGGTAAGCATCGGGTTGCTAAGCGCAGGGCCGCGCTTAGTAACCCGATGTTTACCCTGGTTACCAGCGTAAAAGTTAAAAAAACAAACAGCACATACTCACCAGCGCGTCCCCCAGCCTCTGCTTCCTGACACTGACTGAGCTCCGGCCCTAACAGCACAGCGGTGACGTCACCGCTGTGCTTTCACTTTCAGTTTAGGGCCGGCGCTCAGTCAGTGTCAGGAAGCAGAGGCTGGGGGACGCGCTGGTGAGTATGTGCTGTTTGTTTTTTTAACTTTTACGCTGGTAACCAGGGTAAACATCGGGTTACTAAGCGCGGCCCTGCGCTTAGTAACCCGATGTTTACCCTGGTTACCAGTGTAAAATATCGCTGGTATCCTTGCTTTTGCTGTCAAACACGGCGATACACGGCGACCTAGCGACCAAATAAAGTGCAGCGACCAGCAATTTCACAGCGGGATCCAGATCGCTGCTGCGTGTCAAATACAGCGATATCGCTATCCAGGTCGCTGCAACGTCACGGATCGCTGGCGATATCGCCTAGTGTGACGGTACCTTAAGAATCTGTTAATTGCACAGATACTGACGCCACCATAACAGTTGATGATACGTGCAAAAACCTCTTTGTGACACACAGCTATCACCTGGCCTGGTATCTTCTTCAATCTATTCCTTCAGGGAACATGCACTTCACTCTTCAGTTCCTGCTGATGTAATTCTCTCTACTTTCTTTTTTCCTATGATCTTTGATCAGCAGATGGCAGCGCTTGCTTGCAGACACTCGGTTAGACATTAACTGTGTGAATCTTCTCACTTGTCCATCTCCTTACAGTTGAAACCATCAATACTGGTGAGTTCGATTGACATTAGCCTAATGTGTATGGGGGGCTTAAGAGACGGACAGTCGCTAACCTTATTCTTTCCTAATGACAATAATATGTGAACCCCAACAGAATCATGATGGACTCTAGTAAAAGTCAACAAGACGCATCAAGATTTATTTCTATCCATGATAGCAGTCACAGTGACAACTAATGTGACGAGGGTAAACACAGTCTTCTCACATTCTACTGGTACTATGTTAATCAAATTATAAAATTGAGCTAGAGTTTCAAAATATTTATCTGGTAGTTTTCATTTGGTGTGTAACCTCACTAAGGTTTAGTATTTTCCAAAGCACACACCTTAGAGAAAACACTGCTTTAACGCTTTACATCACAATCTACCTCTATGTTTATAAACATGTCAGAGCCAAGTGTCAAGGGATTTTGAGAACTCCCTAGAAACATGAAGTATTGCGACCCTTGACACTGTTTCTAGTCAACCTGGTGAAGCCTCTGATTTATAACTAGAAAACCATACAACCTACAATACAAATTCTAGTCTGAAGCAAAATTGTACAAATTGGTTAGGAGAATGGAAAACTGATAAAAATGTTTTAGGAAAAAAGTCTATATTTTTAACGTATTTATGATTTGCAGCATATTTAATATTTTGTACTATGAGTTATACTTTAAAGTGTCCTTTGATTATCCTCATATGGTCTCTAAAATGTTTCTTTTAAAATCAAATTTAATTGTGAGGTTTGTTAAAAGAAATACATTCTTTTGTACTTTTTTTTTTTTTTTTTAGAAATATTCCATAGATAGAAGATCTAAGACATTTGGCATTGAAAAAGAGACCTCAGAAGGAATATAATGATATTTTGCCCTCAAATACCAAACTTGAAAGAACGATATGTAGAGCCTAACATTTCAGCTGTTTCCAAGTCTCCAGATGTCACCATTTCATCAACCTTACGGTACCCTCTGGGATGGCTTCCAAGGGCAACTCATGACCAAGTCAAACTGGCCAACTATGATATCAAAGTCCTATCAACACATTACTCACTGTACCAGCAGAGTGTCTGCGCAATGCAATTTTTTGGAACTGCGAGACTTGCAGTTTTATAGTTGCTCTCTTAACTGAGACTACAGTACAGGGCAGTGGTGACCAAACTATTTGTCATAATATCCCATCTGACTTTTCTCTGTATATTTCATCCACACATTTGATATGGCCGTAGACAACACTAGTGATGGGCGAACCCCCGATGATTGGGATAGGCGGGTTCGCCCGAGTTTTTTGTAAAGTTCGAGCTCGGGCCAGAGATGACGCGAACTTGCATCCAAACCCCAAGCTTGGACTTTACAGATATGGGATGGGGCTGGGGGGCTGTAAAACAAAGCATAAAATTAATAATAAACATTATAATTATGATTACCGGTACAGCGACGTATCCTCCCGTCTCTCTGTCTCCTGGCCGCATCTACTTCTGGGGCCGCTCATTATCTTCCGGGTTATTCACTCTACTGCTCGGTGCTCAGCAGTTTTCAGACGGCGTCGGCAGTGTTTGTGTGGTGACGTCAGGGTTCACCCATGTTCTTATTTCAGGCCATGAACGCGGGTGTACCCTGATGTCACCACACGAACAGTGCCGGAAAAAGTTGAAGACTGCCAACTGCAGTGAATACCGCCAGAAGTTAATGAGCGGCCACGGAAGCAGAAGGGAGACAGAGAGACGGGAGGACGCGTCACTGGACATGTAAGTATAATTATGTTTATTATTAATTTTATGCTTTTACAGGCCCTGGACCCAAACTGTAACATGGGTTTCCCATGGAAACTCATGTTCGGGACCTTGTGACCGAACACTGTGTTCGGTACGGGTCCAGAACTTTACAGTTCGGGGTCGCCGATCCCTAGACAACGCTTTATCACCAGTACTAATCCCCTTTCTTGACGTTAACCATTTTATAATAAAAAGTTATTAAACATTCTAAAATTCTGTATGATTCTGCTCCTCAGAATTGTCATATCTTTCCATGGTATCAATGAATGCGGTAGTTTTTTTTTTTTTTTTCACATGCAGTAGCTTAGTGTCTAAGATAAGAAAATAAGTCAACTTTACTGCCAAAACCAGCACCTATATTATATGCTATGGCCCTGACTCATCAAGACTGTCGATTTTCTCGCTGATCTTGATGAGGGAATGTACTGGATTCATGAATCAGGAGCATCTGACAAGTGGCATGCACCACACCAGAAATCTTACTCCAGTCCTTGAGTGAGATTTCTAGTGTAGGGAACACCACAGCTCATCATAAATTAGCCTAGCTGTGGCGTCGCATCCCTATACTGTCATGCTATGCTTATTTCTGCAGAACTCAGAGAAACTGGCCTGAAAAATGCCAAGTTGCAAAATTTTGGAGCAAAAAAATTGTGACTTTTCAATGTTTTTACAAAACTTTTTGGGTGTAAAAGCTTTCATGAATCAGGACCCATATGTAGCGAATAGAACTGCAATGCTCGCCACAGCCTATTGACAAAATGTTCACTATTTTCGTTTCTTTTTTTCTTCTAATTTTAAGTAGATTTTCCAGCAATTTTTGACAAACTAACCAAAGGGAGAGGATCTTTATAAAATAAATAAATGTAACTTATCACACTGAACCTCTCCAGTGCCGACACTCCTGTGGCCTCCGATGGTACCAGAAATTGTGACGTTCTGTAATTTCATTCACCTGAATGATAAAGCCACTAACTAGCTGCAAGGTCAGTTGACTGATAGACAGGTGGTCATCGCTTTTGGTAGGATGATATTCCATCCGCCAGTCAACTGATGACATACTTTATGAGGGTCGTATGTATACAGCATTGCTTCTAAAGAAAATACCATAGGGATCTGATTCAGCATGGCAAAAATAAATTCTGTTGCATTTCCAAGAGAAATATTTTTCAAGATGAGATTCATATAGAAGTACAAAAGAGTTCCTATGTATCTTTATATCAATGCTAATACAGCTCTGAATGAAACAGAGCCTAAATACAGTTGGGTACATGTGCCCTAAGCCTATAGTCAAGAGTGTTACCTAAATGTTGCTTCTGTCGCCTGAATATAATGTCCATTTAACAGATGCATAGTATGAGGACAGGATTGCTCTAAAAAAAAAACTAATAAGAATGCTGCAGACTCATAAGTTCATAACTTATGAAAACATTGTATTTGTTGTTTCTGTTAGAAAAAAAGAGCACAATATTATTGGTGCCTTTTGGGCTAATAGTAGAACAGACCAACCCATGCAATATCCTGACTGATTAAGGGAAATTGTTGCTATCTTTTGGCACTTAATCTGAGAGTAGCATACTGTACAGAGACCCTGATTCCAGCAATGTGTCACTTATTCTGCTGCTTGATGTAGTTTTTATAAAATAATTGTTTTATCATCAGGAGATTATGCTGCCATGTAGTCCTCCATATTAATGAGCTCTGTATAACCCTACCTCCATCACTGATTGGCAGCTTTCTGCCTATGTACAGTGTACATCAAAAGCTGTCAATCAGTGCTGCAGGTGGGGGAATACAGAGCTCAGCATTCAGAGAAGTGAGGGAAATGATTACTAATCCGCAATATACAAGCCAATCATCACTCGTTTACTGGCCTGTTTGAACAGGCCAAAGAAACAATTTTGGGGTGTGAATGATCTCTAATATAATTCTGTCCCCATACACTTTCATATTCTCAGCAGCACATCTCCTGTTGCTGATAACGATAATTTTTAGACATGTATAAAAATCATTGCAGCAGCCAATCAATAGGTTGGTGATTGCCGTAATGTTTAGATGGGCCCAAAGCTAGTTACAGCCTTCATAGGAATGCTTGTTTACCAATAATTGGTTCATCTAAATGGGCCACAAGATTAAGGTTTTACAGCAACACTTGTTGCCCTAAGCAATACAATGTCGGCACATGGACATTACTACGTAGTCCAAATATAGTGTGGTTTGTGGCATTCGTCAACCTAATTGCTGCATCACAGTGCTTGGATGTCGTGGTACCAGGCTACTGTGCCTAAATGCAAAGCCTTTAATACGGCGGTTGATACATTCCAAAACATTGTGCTGAAATGTTCTCTCATTGAATGGAAATAAAGATAAATAAATAAAATCAATAAAGAAAGAAAAGCGGTAAACCCATCACAGGTGCCTGATAGACAATGGTTCCACCTCTGGGGTTGCCCATGTGAATATAGAAATGGCCGTGCATGGCATCTTTCTCCAGTCTCTTCTATAAGTTCATAAAATTGCCCTATTTTTGAAAAACTTATGAGACTCTGAGGTAGAACCCGCATTTAATAGAAATTTTGTTCTCCCTTCCACCTCTGCAGCTGGCTCCCTTTTCTTCTTTGCATGTTAGATTATAATGGAATCCTGACATGCACCTCTGATGTCACTCTCTAAGAACTTATAGCCCATGTCACATGGTGGAAAACTTTACTATTCAGGTAGTTTTAAGTCCATGTTACTACCATGCTGGGCTCTGCTACAACCACTCTACTCTGCTACAATATCAGAGCTGCACCTCCTAACATATCTTGCTCTCCTACCAACACTGGACTCTGCTACTGAGGTTTCTCCTGACAAACAAAACTTTGCTACAACCATTGTACTTTACTAGAATACCACAAATGTGCCTGCTGACATACCCAGCTCTGCTATTCTGCTGGAATCTGCTACATGTCTCATAACAAAACCATGCTCTGCTACATTGTTGGCCTCCGCTACTTCACTCCAGGAAAGTCTCCAGTCTTTATTATTTATTAGGATGCAACCTTCCATATTGCCCCATAAATTAAGGGCACATTCTCACCTTAGACATGTGTGTCATATTCAAAGGGTATACCATAAACGTGTTATGTGTCGCCAGGTGAGGTAGATCTCCTAAACCGTTCTGCTACTACTGTACTACTTTGCTGAGTCTCCGGCTTTCCTGTGGTCCACATCAGCCGCCATCTGACCTCTGCAGCCTCCCTTGATCCGGTGTGGTCTTCTCATTGCATCTGTATCTTCTATCCATGCTGTATTCCATCTGCTCATTCAAATCAAGGACTTGGTGTATCCACCTCACCAGGTGAGACACAACATATTTATGTTATACCCTCTGACTACGCCATAAATTTCTGGGATGCGAATACCCCCTTAATTTATAAGGCTATAGGGAAGGTTGAGTCCTAATACATAATAACATTCTATGAAATCTGTTATTAATTAAAGGGCCACTGTCACCCCCCCCCCCAGCCGTTCTAAACTAAAAGAGCCACCTTGTGCAGCAGTAATGCTGCAGTCTAACAAGGTGGCTCTTTTAGTTTTTGATTCATTTATTACCTCAATAAAGCGTTTTAAAAATTGGCCACAAATACCAGATATTGTATCTGGAGGCGGTCCGAAGCGTCCTCTATCAATCTCCCAACTGCCGTCACTCTTCTCTTCAGGGGCGATGGTCGCCGCCCCCTGAGCGCTGTTGCTTCTTAAATCCGGCGCCTGCGCTGTGCGTGCCTGCCTGGGGCCCGCACTGTGTTATTCATTATGCACAGTGTGGGGCTGGGGTTCCTGGGCATGCGCACTGCGCTTGTCAGACGCTTCCCCGGTCCCCCGCCTTCCAGCATTGCCGGAATATACAGGTTTCATTGCCGACGTTTTGAACAGCCACAAAGAACAACGCTGGAAGGTGGGGGACCGGGGGAGCATCTGACAAGCGCAGTGCGCATGCCATGGAACCCCAGCCCCGCACTGTGCATAATGAATAACACAGTGCGGGGCGGGGATTCAGGAACAGGGTGGCCGCACTGCCCGCACAGGCGCAGTCAGGCACCCTGCGTCTGAGCTGTGACTGACAATGAAGACTGCGCCTGCCCCAGGCAGGCACGCACAGCGCAGGCGCCGGATTTAAGAAGCAACAGCGCGAAGGGGGCGGCGACCATCGCCCCTGAAGAGGAGAGTGACGGCAGTTGGGAGATTGATAGAGGACGCTTCGGACCGCCTCCAGATACAATATCTGGTATTTGTGGCCAATTTTTAAAACGCTTTATTGAGGTAATAAATGAATCAAAAACTAAAAGAGCCACCTTGTTAGACTGCAGCATTACTGCTGCACAAGGTGGCTCTTTTAGTTTATAACAGCTGGAGGGGGGTGACAGTGTCCCTTTAATCTAGATTCCAACAGGTTTTCACACACATCCCCCAATAAAAAATGTATCTAATTATATATCAACCGCTAAATTAGTCTTCTGAATTGTCAGTGTCCTTTTACCTTTGGGTTCAGCGACAATTCCTGGTATTTTGGAAATATTTAATTTTATATAATGAATCCTTTATTTTTTTTCTTTCTCCATGCTTTAGGTGAAAGAGAATATTTATTATGCTGCATTATTTTTCATAGGGGCTATGTGATATGTCATGCCAAAGTAATCTTATTAGTTTAGTTGAGGAAGTAAGTAAAGGTACCTTCACACGAAGCGACGCTGCAGCGATAGCGACAACGATGCCGATCGCTGCAGCGTCGCTGTTTGATCGCTGGAGAGCTGTCACACAGACCGCTCTCCAGCGACCAACGATGCCGAGGTCCCCGGGTAACCAGGGTAAACATCGGGTTGCTAAGCGCAGGGCCGCGCTTAGTAACCCGATGTTTACCCTGGTTACCAGCGTAAAAGTAAAAAAAACAAACAGCACATACTTACATGCGTCCCCCAGCGTCTGCTTCCTGACACTGACTGAGCTCCGGCCCTAACAGCAGAGCGGTGACGTCACCGCTGTGCTTTCACTTTCACTTTAGGTGCCGGCGCTCAGTAAAGGTACCTTCACACGAAACGACATCGCTAGCGATCCGTGACGTTGCAGCGTCCTCGCTAGCGATATCGTTTCGTTTGACACGCAGCAGCGATCAGGATCCTGCTGTGATGTCGCTGAATAAAGTCCAGAACTTTATTTGGTCGTCCGATCGCTGTGTATCGTTGTGTTTGAAAGCAAAAGCAACGATACCCAGCGATGTTTTACACTGGTAACCAGGGTAAACATCGGGTTACCAAGCGCAGGGCCGCGCTTAGTAACCCGATGTTTACCCTGGTTACCAGCGTAAAAGTAAAAAAAACAAACAGCACATACTTACATGCGTCCCCCAGCGTCCGCTTCCTGACACTTACTGAGCGCCGGCACCTAAAGTGAAAGTGAAAGCACAGCGGTGACGTCACCGCTCTGCTGTTAGGGCCGGAGCTCAGTCAGTGTCAGGAAGCAGACGCTGGGGGACGCATGTAAGTATGTGCTGTTTGTTTTTTTTACTTTTACGCTGGTAACCAGGGTAAACATCGGGTTACTAAGCGCGGCCCTGCGCTTAGCAACCCGATGTTTACCCTGGTTACCCGGGGACCTCGGCATCGTTGGTCGCTGGAGAGCGGTCTGTGTGACAGCTCTCCAGCGATCAAACAGCGACGCTGCAGCGATCGGCATCGTTGTCGCTATCGCTGCAGCGTCGCTTCGTGTGAAGGTACCTTAAGTGTCAGGAAGCGGACGCTGGGGGACGCATGTAAGTATGTGCTGTTTGTTTTTTTTACTTTTACGCTGGTAACCAGGGTAAACATCGGGTTACTAAGCGCGGCCCTGCGCTTGGTAACCCGATGTTTACCCTGGTTACCAGTGTAAAACATCGCTGGGTATCGTTGCTTTTGCTTTCAAACACAACGATACACAGCGATCGGACGACCAAATAAAGTTCTGGACTTTATTCAGCGACCAGCGACATCACAGCAGGATCCTGATCGCTGCTGCGTGTCAAACGAAACGATATCGCTAGCGAGGACGCTGCAACGTCACGGATCGCTAGCGATGTCGTTTCGTGTGAAGGTACCTTAAGAATATAGATCAGGACGGTCTACTAGATATAATCTATTTATGTCTCGCTAAGATCTTTGATTTGGTGCCATACACTAGAGTGCGCAAATTAGAGAAATAAATCTTTGGAATCAACATTTACACCTGAATTAATGATTCATTACCATAACGTAAGCAAGTAGCTGTAATTAAGATTAAAATATCATTTAAAGGGAAACTACCACAGAGAGTGGCTGCTTAATATATGTGATATTTTGGATGCACTATCATTTGACAGTCATTGTGCGTTCTTAGTCCCTGTCAATGGCCCATCAAAGACTTGACTGATATGCATCATATATGGGGGAAGCGATTCTACCAGATGAGATTTGACATTTTGAGACCCCCAACTTGCACTTACATTTAGTGGCTGTATTGGCTTCCCATGGTTATTTTCTAATGTTACATATATAAGAATTTATTATTAATGTTTAATTTACTCTAGCAGGGCTCTGTTCACTAGAGATGAGCGAATATGTTCGGAAAATGATTGGCGAATCCGAATTTGCCATATTTGTTCCATATTCATACTGTATTCGTGGCGAATTTATGTTTGACAATAGTTTCCGAAAATATTTGATCATCTGTACTCACATTGACTCCAATGGTGCTCGGCTATTTTCGGATAATATTGGAAATACGGCGATCGTAACAGAATATTGAAAAATTCGCTCATCTCTACTGTTCACATCATCGAAGGCTGCAGAGTAATCCATGATATATATACGAAAAGTATAGGGATAAATGTGATGTGAATATAAGAGAAGCTTACATACAACAACCACATCTAGATTAAAACGGTTGTCTAGGACTTAGGTATTGATGACCTATTCTTACATAGGATAGGCCATCAATGTAAGATTAGTGGGGGGCCAGCAACTGGGACCCCTAATGATCAGTTGTTTTCTGCTCCTGTTGTGGTTGGATGCACACAGTGTGTAGAGAACAGCTTCATACACTGCGTAGTAGCTGTTCTGAGGCTCAGCTCCTATTCACTTCCATAGTAGCTAAGCTTCAGCACCAGTGTATGGAGGTGTGCGGTTCTGGCACTGTACCGTGTTCATCTGTCTGGAGAAGGAGCTGTCACAGCTGCTCAGTGGGGTTGTCGGGTGCCTGATTGTCACCAGTCTGGTATTGATTATTTGCATAGAAAGTCAGAAATTTATTTAATCTTGCCTGTTCTCAGATCAATATCCACCATTTCTTTTTTTTCAAGTGCACAGGATGCTTTCAGCCCAAAGGTGCAATGTATATGTGAAAAGAAACTAGTAGCGCACTCGAGCACTCAAATAATAGTAGATTATTTTATTACAGATCTATTAAAATCATGGTGGAAACATTGTCATTTCCAACAGCGTTTTTTTCTAAGGAGTAGCCTTCAATATGTAAGTCCTTATTCGATATTTAACGATAATTGCAATTTTCATACTGCCCTCTTGGCATAATTTAACACTCCTATGTTATGTTCAGCACATGGACATTAGCAGCAATAAACTGACCCAGACTCTATCTTTTGTATAGATGGTTTCTGATCTTCTAATCTGAGCATGCTGTAATCAGGTAAGACTGTCACGGGGATAGCGCAACAGAGAGGGACCAGAAGATTGCAGTGTCTGGTCACATGAAATCCTGCACTGATTATAACTGCTTCACCATCCTAATAAAGAGTGCAGGTTTTCCCCTTGCTCTGTCGTGGCAAGGGTTAATTAGTTCAGTTGATCTCCTGGAGCTCTCCATCTTGAATTGTCTCAGCTGTTCTGTGTTGACCACTCCCCTATGTATATACAGTATATATGCTCACCACTGGCATTTGGGAATTGCCAGTGCTAATTCTACTTTCTGGTTGGGTGTTGGAGGAGAAAATCCGGAGTAATCCTGGGAACAGGGATAGACTAGGGTGCCCCCTAGTTCAAGGGTCAAGAAGGCGTCCACAGTCCCTACGTGATATTATCACTGGCTGCACCTTTTTTTACCTATTATGGATCCCGTGGCTGCTCTGGCAGGGCAGCTGGAACAACTCAGCTTGAAGGTGGCTGACTTGCACTCAGTGGCTTGGCAGCACTCCTTCACTCTGGGTTTAGGGCCTTGTGATATCCTATCTTGCAGGATTTGACTTGTCACTAGGTTTTTATCTTGATGAAGAGGTCCTGCGTTGATCTCGAAATGCTTTGATTTTGTAAACCTGCTAAAATAAAGTTTTCAAGGAAAGTATTCGTTGGTCAAATTTTATCAACAGCGCATCAAGTGACACTTCACCCGGATATGTTTTCTTTGTAAAAGAGGAGAAGGAGGTGAGGTGTGACAACTTATTGTGAATGTTGGATCCTGTGTTATCTACTGTATATAGAGGTTTTTTCTGACATTGTACAGGAGGAAGTGGAAGTACTTCCTCTGAACCCAAGTCAAATTGTTTTTGTTTTTTTTCTTCCTCTTTTCCTTTTCTTATTCTCCATTTCAAACTGGATTCTCATATAGCCACAAACACAAATCTTCTGACATTGATTAAATCTATCCCACCTTGAGACAAGTTCTAATCTAGCTTTTCTTACTTTTCTATTATTTTTGTTCTTTTTACTCACTCTTTAAATTTATATCCTTTCACAATTCTTATCATTCATATATTCCTATCACTTCTCTATATCTTACATATCATTCTGCTCTATCAAGTTCTAATTTTATTCCTTGCTCCACTCTTTCTCCATTATTTTTTTTTCTTTTCCCTGCTTTATTAACCACTCCACCTTCTGTGTCAACACTTTTTTCCCCTGACTTCCTACCCCTCCCCTTTAGGGGCTTTACTTAGGCTTTTTGGATCCAATTTCTCCTATTTAAAGTTTCCACTTGTTGCACCCTTCTCATTTGGCTTTTATACCTTGAGAAAAACACCGTAGATAGGTATTAATTAAAAATGTTTTGAAATCCCAAGGCTCTTCCCACAGCGCAGCCCGCCTAAACGTGCCGGCTTCCATTTTTGTCATCTACTGTATATAGAGGTTTAATCTGGCATTGTACAGGAGAAAGTGATCTGTGACATCACCATTTGTGATTGGTTGACCCTGTATTATCTACTATTAGTCATTGTACAGGGGGAGGAGGTGAGCTGTGACATCACCTATTGTGAATGCTGGATCCTGTTATCTACTGTATATAGATGTGTTATCAGTCATTGTACAGGAGGAGGAGGTGAGCTGTGACATCACCTATTGTGAATAATGGATCCTGTGTTATCTACTGTATATAGAGGTGTTATCAGTCATTGTACAGGAGGAGGAGGTGAGCTGTGACATCACCTATTGTGAATGGTGGATCCTGTGTTATCTACTGTATATAGAGTTGTTATCAGTCATTGTACAGGAGGAGGAGGTGAGCTGTGTCATCACCTATTGTGAATGATGGATCCTGTGTTATCTACTGTATATAGAGGTTGTTCAGCTTTTTTGCTGTAATGCTGAATATAAATAATAAAATAATAGATCAGTTTTGAGATCGCCACGAAAAAAATGCAAACATGAAGAATTAAAAGACAATACATATAGTTGTCTCTTGTTGCCTGGCAACTATCACAGTTATTGTTTAATGACCTGCATCTGAGTTTATATATATTAACTTTCTGTAATTATACCTTTTGAATTTCATAATATCTGCAGCAGATCTTTTGGAATTTAAGTATTTTGTGATTGATCCCCAACTGGATCAATTTAACCAGGCTCACTCTAGTGTCTTAGGGATACCTACTCACATTAAACAAAAGTAGTATGAACCCCCTGATTTTGAGTAGGGGCAGCAATTATGTAAGGTATATGGGGGGCCTTTAGACTCCCATACATCTTATTCAAATGTCCTGTGACCTAGCACTAGCGATGAGAAAAAACATTCCACGTCAGCAGTCCTGTGTTCTGTGAACTTTATTCTTACTGTTGACATCCCCATTGGTGACACCATGCATTGTGCCGCAACATCGGGTGCCACCGAGGATGCTGTCAGATAATAGGTGGTTTGCATGGCTCCAATAGTCTGTGACTGCTGGATCATAGCCCTGCAAACCACCTCCTACCTGCCGCCATCCCCAGCACATTGTCATCGTTGCAACACACGCTTGATGTTAGTACTGCAGATGTCAGCAGGTAGGTTAATTAAAGGGAACCTATCACCCCCAAAATCGATGGTGAGGTAAGCTCACCGTCATCAGGGGCTTATCTACAGCATTCTGTAATGCTGTAGATAAGCCGCCGATGTTACCTGAAAGAGGAGAAAATGACATTAGATTATACTCACCCAGGGGTGGTCCCGCTCCGATGGGTGTCTCAGGTCCGGTACAGCGCCTCCCATCTTCATTCCATGACGTCCTCTTCTGGCCTTCATGCCGCGGCTCCGGCGCTGGAGTACTTTGTCTGCCCTGTTGAGGGCAGAGCAAAGTACTGCAGTGCGCAGGCACCGGAAATGTCAGAGAGGCCCGGCGCCTGCGCACTGCAGTACTTTGCTCTGCCCTCAACAGGGCAGACAAAGTACGCCTGCGCCGGAGCCGCGGCGTGAAGACCAGAAGAGGACGTCATGGAATGAAGATAGGAGGCGCCGGAGCGGACCTGAGACACCCATTTGACCGGACCGCAGCGGGATCGCCCCTGGGTGAGTATATTCTAACCTCTTTTTCTCCTCTTTCAGGTAACATCAGGGGCTTATCTACAGCATTACAGAATGCTGTAGATAAGCCCCTGATGTCGGTGAGCTTACCTCACCATCGATTTTGGGGGTGACAGGTTCCCTTTAAGCTTCACAGAGCTCTGACGTCGGTAGTCCGTGATCCTGCAAATATTTTTGGTCAACTGTACCTACCAACCACAAGGTAGACAATAAGTGTCTAATTGCTGGGGTTCCAGTGCTTGGACGCCCACCAACAAGTGGTTGAGCATGAGTGTTGTCAATATATTTGAAGTTTAGACTGTGGATGGAGTGGCGTAGGAGTTGTCTCCACATGATCTGCATATACCGTATTTTTCTGACCATAAGACGCACTTTTTTTCCTCCAAATTTGGGAGGAAAGTGTGGGTGCCTCTTATGGTAGGGATGTAGCATGTGGGGAGGGGGGCAGCAGCGAGTGGGATCGCACTGTTATCCCACTTCAGGAGGCAGAAAAATGTCCCCGCTGCCGGGAATCAGCGCTGGGGAAACCATGTGGTCCCGATGATTAATTGCAGTTAATATTCATTAGCTACTCCCCGCCCACCTATCAGCTGAGTGGTGAGCCGGGAGCAGCAAATGAATACTGCACTTAAGCAGCAACACACATGGTTTCCCCAGCGCTGATTCCTGCAGCAGCTGGGGAGATCCTTGTGTCCGGGGGAGGAGGAGGCAGCAGCAGCAGGGTCCGGGGGAGAGGAGTTCGCTGCGTACCTTCCTGGGCTGGAGCTGAGTGCTGTGCAGTGTGCACAAGGAGGACCTGTGATGTCAGAAGTGGGCGGGCTGGAGCATCACATGGCAGCACAGAGCCCTCCCTCTTCTTGACATCATCACAGGTCCTTCAGACTCCCCACTAGAATCTGCAGGATTCCTCTTATAACCTGTGCTGTGCTGTAGAAAGGCAACAAGAGGGAGGGCTCTGTGTGCAGTCATGGGATGCTTTTACCTCACCACAGTGGCTGGCTGGCTGCCACAATTAAGAGGTTAGTCTTTCCAAAACACAATAAAGCACTCTGCCACTCCTTTAGTGAACTATAACTCCATGCATGTCATAGGATCTGCAGGACATGCTGGGAGTTATAGTTCTCCCATGGGATTTTAAAGCAGCACTCCAGTGTTATTTTGCAGTGCTGGAGTGGTGCTTTAAATATAAGCCCTGTGCCCCATTCTTATACTCACCCTCCAGCATCTTCATATAGTTCTTCACAGACACCACACTGGTCCCGCAGCTTCCAACATAATAACATACTATTATATATAATAACACCACATATAATAGTATGTTATTAAATATTTTACCACATTTTTTTGCTTAAAATATTTTTTTCCCTATTTTCCACCTCTAAAACCTGGGTGCGCCTTATAGTCCGGTGCGTCTTATAGTCTGAAAAATACGGTAAGTTCTATTTATTTTACATTATGTGGAAGAGACTACATGAGTGATTTACTATTGGATGGCACATTCTTGCAATCACATTTTTCGATTTCATTTGAAATTATTACTTCATTTAGAAATTGATGGCAGGATCACATCTCAAAAAAGTTAGGACAGGGTTAACATACAGCTGGAAAAGTAAGTAGTGCTAATGAATAGTAAGTAGTTTGAGGTTCAATTTTCAACTGTTACATGACTGTAAAAAAAGCATGTTAGAGAGGCAGAGTCTCACAGAAGCAAAGATGGTCAGAAGTTCACCAATCCGTGAACAATTGCATCTAAAAATGATGGAACAATTTTAGAAAAAATAATCTTCAATTGAAAATTGCAAATAATTTAAATGTCCCAGCATCTGCAGAACATATTATTATCAAAAGATTCAGAGGTTCTGGGGAAATCTATGTGTATAAGGGAGAAGTCTGACAGTCAATATCAGATACCCACAATCTATAGGTCCTAAGGCGGCACTACATTAGAAACACATGATTCAGTCATGCAAATCACTGCATGGGCTCAGGAATACTTTCAGAAATCATTGTCTGTGTAGTCATGCACAAGTGTAAATTAAAGCTCTATCATGCAAAGAAGAATCCATGCATCAACATAATCTAGAAATACTGCCTTCTTCTCTCGGGCAAAAATCATTTGAAATGGAGACTGAGGCAAAGTGGAAAACTGTTCTGTGGTCGGATGGATAAAAATGTGAAATTCTTTATAGAAACCAGGGACGTCATCGTCTTCGGACTCAAGAGAAGAGGGACCATCCAGCTTGTTATCAGTGCACAGTTCCTGTATCTCTGACTATGGCAGGGGCAGTTTACACATGATTAAAGGCGCTATTGATGCTGAACATTATACAGAGTTATTAGAATAACATCTGCTCCATCCCAACAACGTCCATTTCAGGGAAGGCCTTGTATATTTCAGCAAGACAATGCTAAACCACATAAAGCATCCATCACAACAACATGGCTGTGCATGAAGAAGAGTTCGGGTGATGAACCGGCCGCCTGCAGTCCAGACCTTTCACCAACAGAAAACATTTGACACATTATGAAACAAAAAATCCACCAAAGACCCCGGACTATTGAGCAGCCGGAATCCTACATCAGAGAAGAATAGGACAACGCTCCTCCATAAATTGTTCTCCTCACATCCCAGACAATTAGGAGAGGAGATGTTACACAATTGGACACATTGCCCCAGCACACCTTTTTTGAGATGATGCTGAATAATTTTTTGGAAGACTGTCTAATGTTCTATCTATGTTCTATGGTCTGTTACGAATAAAATATGTAAATAAGAGATTTCCAAATCATTGCATTATTGTTTTCTAAATATTTTACAAAGTGTAACTTGTTTTGGAAATGGGGTTGTACATAGAGGCAGGGGGACGGAATGGCTTCACTACTTCTAAGGTGCTTTTCCCCATATACTCTTTTTTTGTCTGCCTGGGTGATTCATTTGAGACAGACTGGTTGCTCTGGATACATTGTCTCACCGCTGCAGCCATTTATATAAGGCTGTCAGGTATTACGTCCCTAGCAATCAGTCTGACTCGGTTATCTCAGCTCACTGCTCTATTGGCCATTCAGTCCCGTGCAGAGAGAGGCCAAAAAAAGGTTTTTAATAGTCAAACAATGCTTTCATATATCTTTTCCTGTGGTATTATCACGTTATTGTAAATATAAAATAAGATAGCGAAAGTGATAGAACTGCATTCTCTTTTTCTTCTCTATTACCTAGGGGATTGTGTATATTACTGTGTATTATTGCACTGATACAGAAATATGGAGGAATAGTGGCTTCATATATTAGTTACATAGGAGCACAGCTCATTGAAGCCGAAAGTGGCATATTTATAAACAGTGCAATTCGTAGCCTGGCAGATTTAAAGGGGTTGTCCACTTAAAAATATTATTGGTCCAAAGGCTCAAAAAGGCAAAACAAACATACTAAGCTAAGCTTTGATTCAGCCTCTTATTCAGGAGTTCAGTTCTGCCTTTTCCCTTTGCTCCTTTTTTTTCCTACCTGAGCCTTTCGAGCAACAAATTTTGAAAGGCAACAACCCAAACCTTTAAAAAGTCAGGTACTTTATGAATTATATGAAAAACTGGAATTAAAGCTGACCAAATGGAAGAATACAGGAAAGTAGCTCATTTATTTCCATAAACGAGCACGTCGATGGGCTATATGAGTTGTATGGCCACACAGGATGACAAAACTGTATGTTTACAGAATAATCGGTGGTAAAATTGTTCTGCCCCCATACAAAGGCCATGTTGCTGGCACCACCATCCTGTTTATTTCAGGGCGATGTGCTGCCAACAATTAAAATTTTATGTTCTGGATATTTACCTGTGCCAATGATCTGGTACAAATGATCATAAGAACTCTAGGGCCTGATCATGGCCCCATTTGCAGACTATTGGCACTCGTAAATAGGCTTTTACGCTCCTTGGTCATGATATTTATCATCTGCTGTCTCACATTTGACTTTTTAGATCAAAAGGAGGATGAAAACTACAGCACATGAAAAATGTGAAAGTTTCCTTTGCAGCATATGAGAGAGGAGAAAGATCTTAGGGAGTATTTTACTTGTAGCCATGATCCAGTCCTCCTTTAATATGAAATTGTGTAAGGAAAAGTGCATTTCTGCAATGGGGTGTGCAAAATAATATTGCAGCAGCAGAACTTGATAAAGCAACAATTCTTCCAGGGTCGGGAACAGGAATCCAAAGATATTTCACATAACAATTCTAAAAACGAGTGTAGAAGTGTACAAAATTGCATATTTTTTAAGGTGTTGTTTTAGAAAAGGTGAAAGAGTGTAGGTTGTCCTTAATGGGAACTTGTCAGGTCAGATACATCTATTAACCTGCAGATCTAGGGTTAATTTGCAGGTTAATAGCATTACAAAGGTGCCCGGCCTCCATACTGAAGGTGCGGCTTTGATTTTTATTCCTCCCGGGAGCCGCTGGCTTTAAGTCATGAAGGCATGTCATGCTGTTACAGTCACCACTCACAGGGGTAAGCACGCCCCATAACTTGGAGTGACAGCTGGCTCAGCAGTGCACCAGTGCAGAGCGAGCTGTCAATCAAAGTGCCAGGGCGTGCTTATAACCCGATCACAGTGATGTGAGCGGTCACTGTAGCCGTAACTGCAGATTAAACCTTAATCTTAAGGTTAATAGCGTTATTTAACCTGATAGGTTCACTTTAAAGCCACCATTGAGTGAAATTTGGGGGGGATTTATCATTAAGGGAATTTTTTAAGTCAGATTTTCTGGAAAGTGCACTGTCTGTATTTGCTTAAAATTTATCAATATGTGGCACGATGCTTGGTAAAATTGGTAGCAACTCTGTCCAATATTGCAGTTCAATCCCTATCACTTGAAAGAGATGTAATTGTACCAAATGCATAGATCTGTATCTAATAGCAATGAAGCTATTGAGTCCCATCCATTCAGTTGATCGTTGACGGTGCTAAGAGTGGGATCTCACCAATCTGTAATTGATGTCCCGTAACACCCATTTAAGGAGTCCTTTTGTAATTATGACCATTTGTCTAAAGGGGAGTCCCTTTTCTTCTGTTTCATGTATCATGGTGTTTTTTAAATTCCCAATATAACTGTAATTTGGTATGGTAAGAGAGAGTTAACAAAATTACTCGGTATGAAAATATGATTTCCACACTTTTGTCTTAACTGAACACCCTACCTGATTCGTCCATATGAAAAATGCATAATTTCTTTGATTGTTTATGAATATTTGAGTTTTAGAAAATCAGGGGTCTATTTGTTTTTGTAAAACATCCTTGAAGACCATAGCACTACGACTCAGTTTTCTGTAAAGACTAATACGCCTGACAATAATCCATAGGAAGGTTAAGGGCAAGGTGTGAGCGTAATGACAGCTTATATGAAATTTGCAAATTGCCAGTAGACAGGATGTCTTCCTTAAGAATCAAAATATATTTAACTTCTTATCACTTTCCTAAAACATCATTCCGAATATGTTCTGAAGAGTTTTAAAAAGAATACCAAAATAAATACGGTAAGTCCCTTTAACCTCACTATATAAAATAAACATATTCAAAACATACATAGAAAACCATCCAGAGTTAAATTGCCTTTAATTAAGAACATCTGTCTAAATATTGTGAGAGCAGGAAACCTTTAAAGGATGTAACAATTATATATGGCGCAGCATGTTAAGTTGTTGTTATAAATCAGCAAACATGGTCTCCTACCATTTTGTCTTGTCACATAATATGTCGGCAGTTATCATTTCATCCCTTACACTGTTAATAGGGACAAACTGTTTACAGCTAATTGTTAAATCTTATCGGTCAGTGGGATTCTCAATGCATTCATTATCAAATAGATCTCCTAGACCTAATGAGTCCGGTGTGCTTACTTTGAAAATCTACGCCAGAATGGCTGTACAGTCCTGATGTTGACATGATCATTTTACAAGTGGAGCTCAAAAATGAGAGCTTATTAGCCGAAGTATATTCAGTCCCCGACATCTATTAGGTGCTGTGGCACCCGCCAAGTTTTGCTGTAGGGGGACACTTTACGAAAATGTGGTGTTTTTTTTCCTGAAGTGTAATTTTTGCTTTCGCATTTTTTTACTATGTTATTTATACAATACTAAGCCGCTTGAAGTAACAGCACATGTGAAAAAGACTTGGGTATACTAATAGATCACAGACTGAACATGAGTCAACAGTGTGATGCAGCAGCAAAAAAGGCAAACACAATTCTGAGTTGCTTTAACAGAAGCATACAGTCTTGATCATGTGAAGTAATTATCCCCCTCTACTCCTCCTTGGCCAGGCCTCATCTGGAATACTGTGTCCAGTTCTGGGCACCACATTTTAAAAAAGACATCGAAAAACTGGAGCAAGTTCAGAGAAGAGCAACCAGGATGGTGAGTGGCCTGCCAAGTATGTTCTTCGAGGAACGGTTAGAGGATTTGATAATGTTTAGTTTGCAAAAGAGAAGACTGAGAGGAGACTTAATAGCTGTCTACAAATATCTCAAGGGCTGTCACATTGTAGAAGTATCATCTTTATTCTCATTTGCATAAGGAAAGACTAGAAGCAATGGGATGGAACTGGGAGGAGACACAGATTAGATATTAGAAAAAACTTTTTGACAGTGAGGGTGATCAATGAGTGGAACAGGCGGCCACGAGAGGTGGTGAGTTCTCCTTCAATGGAAGTCTTCAAACAAAGGCTGGACAGACATCTGTCTGAGATGGTTTAGTAACTCCTGTATTGAGCAGGGGGTTGGACTAGATGACCCTGGAGGTCCCTTACAACTCTTACAATTCTATGATCCTATGATTCCAAGCAGAAACCACCTGAAAAATTGTCAGGTCACTTCCTTTAGTTGCTTTTCTCCTTTCAAGCCTATACAGTATATAGTATGTTCATTCTTTGTAGAGTGTTCAAGGAGAGCTTTTTCATGTGGGCTTCAGAGCTGATCTGCCTAAAAAAGACATCATGTGCACATACCCTTTTAGTACCCAATGTCCATCCTTCTGTGGATCATTTTATTCCAGATCCCCTCTGCAATCACCTAAAAGGGCAGAATATCTATGAACACCGTGTTTGATAGATCACATCACCCACCTTCCCCCGCCTGTTCTCGGACTGGTCAGCAATCCTAATGTTACAGTAGCAGCATTGGGCCAATGCAAGATGAGCAAGGGCTTACATTACTTGACTTGATATCTTGTGGTGGACAGGTTCCAACTAATCCGCATACTGGAATATACTGATGTGTCCTCTAAGAAGTGCATATATAAAAGATTGAAATATAGACAAGAATAATCCACTTTTATTTCATGGAGGCATCTTATTGGCATTACCTGTTAATTATGTTGGACAGGGTCTCCATCACATGTCACTTTGTTTTGTACCAATGTTAAAAATATATATATTTTTTCATATATAGTATAACCATTGTGAATCTTAAACTAAATGCACTGTATATACTCTTGACAGTGGCCACAGTCTTGATGGATGCCTTAGCTGCCTTGCACCATATAGATATATGGATCCACTGCCACAATACGGATCTGCTGAAAAATATATATCTTCTGTCCTCTGTAACAGAAACTGAATGGTATACAGCAGCATACTAGCTAAATGGAGAACAAAAGGACACTCTTTTGGCCTTCATCTGTTGAATGACCTTCATCGGTTTTGTAACAATTAAATAAAAAGATAGAAAACATTTACATTATTTTTTCATTTAAAAAAAACCCTTTCAAATGCAAACTTTAGCTGGCTCCTTTAACCCTGAAGATCAGCTGTTATTTCTGGGAGAAGACGCTTGTGACCAGATAATTTAGAATTGCCGTATTTTTCGCTTTGTAAGACACACTTTATTTCCCCCAAATTTGGGGGGGAAATGGGGGTGCGTCTTACAAAGCAGATATGCAGCTTACCATTACAGGCTGGGATGAGGGGGTGTCCGCCACCGCTGCCACGGTTGTCCACCACTGCTGCCGCGGTTGTCCGCCACTGCTGCCGCGGTTGTCCACTGCTGCCCAGGGTGGAGCTGGAGTCTCCGGTGCTGCGGGGGGCTCTGGCGACATTTTGTGAAAGGCCAGAGCCCCCCGGCACTTCGTCCATGCTTTCCTGTGCGACGGACTCTGGGAAAATGGCCGCCGGGATCTTGGGAGATGAGATTTCAGCGCTGAGATCTCATCTCTCGAGATCTTGGTCCCAAGATCTCCATCTGCGCATGCGTCACCTCCCGGCGGCCATTTTCCCGAAGTCCACTGCACAGGAAAGCAAATGTCGGCAGAGCCCCCCCGCTGCAACGGAGACACCCTTGCAGCACCGGAGCCCCCCTGCAGCACAGGAGCCCCCCTACAGCACAGGACACCTGTGCACCCCCTCATCCCAGCCCTCAGCAACGCTCCACTCCTGCCTCCTCCAGCAGCGACCCTGGGACCCTGATCCACCGCAGCCACAACCCCCGGTAAGCAATAAGACGCATGGATTATAAAAAGCCCTACCAATTTATTAAAAAAAAAAGTTTTTTTCCTATTTTTCTCCTCAAAATTTGGGGTACGTCTTATAATCCGGAGCGTCTTACAAAGCGAAAAATATGGTATGTGCCAGCCATTGAAATGAATAATGAATTGGTGGGCTGGGACTGATGGTATTAATGCTGCCCCTATTACGGTTCATGAAGGGTGGTCCTAATTAGACATATTGACAGTTGTCTTTATGACCCAATCCCATTAAGCCTTTCTGTTTAGGATCCACTCTTAGTCAATGGCTACATGCTTAAGCTGGACATACAAATGACAAATATTGGCTTTCTACTTTAGATTGATCATGATGGCAATGCAATCATCGTGATCGGCAGCACATCGTCTTGTCGATAACCATGATATTCTATTGCACAGAATGATTGTATTAATGATCGTGCCTGTTTAAACAGGTAATTAAATGACGTTGTCTGAAGGTCATTATCTAAGGCTAGTTTCACATTTGCGTCTAAATCCGCAGCGTTTAAAACGCATCCGCAAGTGGTGGAAAAAACGCGTACAAACGCGGCGGTTTTTTTACGCATGCGTTGATGCATGCTGTTAAAAAACGCTGCGTTTGTACGCGTTTACATGCGTTTTTCTGCGTTTCGTTTGCGTTTATGGTGCGCATGATGAGAAATTTCACAAGAGAAAAATCAAGCCGGTAATTCAGCGCGGTGTACAGTAAAATCACACTGACAGGTTAGAATAGAGTAGATATATACACATAGAATAGGTATATATACATATGTATATGTCAGTGAGACACCTATATATGTATATTTATATTTAATGCAGCGCTAGATAGCATAAAAGCCGCTAATTCAATTACCGTCTTCTGCTATCTCCTTCACAAACTGGGGCAGATATTAATAGCCTAGAGAGGGTCCATGGTTATTGGCCCCCCTGGCTACAAACATCTGCCCCCAGCCACCCCAGAAAAGGCACATCTTGAAGATGCGCCTATTCTGGCACTTGGTCACTCTCTTCCCATTCCCGTGTAGCGGTGGGATATGAGGTAAAGGATCAACATGTTAGGGCATGTTAGGTTAGGCTATGGGTTGAACTAGATGGACTTACAGTCTTCCTTCAACCTTAATAACTATGTAACTATGTAATGTCACCTTGCTATTGTAAGGTGACATTAAGCCAGGTTAATAATGGAGAAGCGTCAATTATGACACCTATCCATTATTAATCCAATAGTACAAAATGGTTAAGAAAACACACACACATTATTACAAAGTCCTTTAATGAAATAAAGACACAGGTTGTTGTAATATTTTATTATACTGGTAATCCACCTGAAGACCCTCCTTCTGTAACAAAGGAAAAATAAAGAAACAACAATATCTCATACCTTCCCTCGCTCAGGTCAAGTCCCACGAAGTAAATCCATCTGAAGGGGTTAAATCATTTTACAGCCAGGAGCTCTGCTAAAGCAGTGCTCGTGCCTGTAAAAACCCAGGGAATGAATGGATTGGAGGGGAGTGACCTGTAGTTACCTTGAGTCATGGTGAGGCGCCCTCTGCTGGATGTCCTCATATGAACTCGAGCCTGGTAAAAGTTCCCACGCTCGAGTTCATATGAGCACATCCAGCAGAGGGCGCATCACCGCGACTCAAGGTAACTACAGGTCATTCCCCTCCAATCCATTCATTCCCTGGGTTTTTACAGGCAGGGGCGGCTGCATTAACAGGCTTCTGCTTGTAAAACTAGTTAACCCTTTCAGATGGATTTACAACGTGGGACAGAACGACGGAAGGTAAGGAATATTGTTGTTTGTTTTTTTTAACTTTGTTTCAGGTGACAAAGGGTCTTCAGGTGGATTAAGAGTCTAATAAAATATTACAACAACATGTGTCTTTATTTCATTAAAATACTTTGAAATAATGTGTGTGTGTTTTATTAACCATTTCGTACGATTGGATTAATAATGGATAGGTGTCATAATTGACGCCTCTCCATTATTAATGTGGCTTAATGTCACCTTACAATAGCAAGGTGACATTAACCCTTCATTATCCCATATCCCACCGCTACACGGGAGTGGGAAGAGAGTGGCCAAGTGCCAGAATAGGCGCATCTTCAAGATGTGCCTTTTCTGGGGTGGCTGGGGGCAGATGTTTGTAGCCAGGGGGGCCAATAACCATGGACCCTCTCTAGGCTATTAATATCTGCCCCCAGTCACTGGCTTTACCACTCTGGCGGAGAAAATTGTGCGGGAGCCCACGCCAATTTTTTCCGCCATTTAACCCTTTAATTTAATAGCTAGAGCCCCCAAATTTGACACAGAGACACTTCTTACATTACTGAAGAGGAATATGTAATAACAGAAGGGATATGAGATGGTTTACTGTATGTAAACCATGTCTCATATCCTGTCGGGTTTGTGAAGGAGATAGCAGAAGCCGGTCATTGAATTAGCGGCTTTTATGCTATCTAGCCATGCATTAAATATAAATATATATACATAGGTGTCTCACTGACATATATGTATGTATATATACCTATTCTATGTGTATATATCTACTCTATTGTAATCTGTCAGTGTGATTTTACTGAACATCGCATGCGTTCAAAAAAGCAACAAAACACATGTGCTTAAAAACGCATGCGTTTACATTGACAGCAATGCGTTTTTTTGTCGCAATCCTTGCGCGATCGAACGCATGCGTTTCCTGGCGGCAAATAGACGCCTCTAGAAATTACTACATGTTGCATTTCCACGCCAAGCCGCAAACGACGAGACGACGCATGCGTCGTCAAACGCGGCAAAACGCGAACAAAAAAAAACGCATGCGTTTTCAATGTTAAATATAGGAAAACACGACGCATGCGTTTATATGAGGTACAAACGCTGCGGCCACAAACGCAAATGTGAAACCAGCCTAAGGCCACGTTCACATGTTCAGTATTTGGTCAGTATTTTGCATCAGTATTTGTAGCCAAAACCAGGAGTGGGTGAAAAATGCAGAAGTGGTGACGTGTTTCTGTTATACTTTTCCTCTGTCCAATCCCTGATTTTTTTTCTTACAAATAGTGATGTTAAAGACTGACCAAATACTGAACGTGTGAACGTGGCTTTAATAAGGCCTCATTCAGACATCAGTGATTTTTATTGTACGCAAAAAACGATTTCCATTAGTGTGCTGTGTCAGATTTTCCTCAGCGTTAGCTCTCTGTGTCAATTTTACCATCAGTTTTTCTCGTATGCAACAAAAAAACTAATGTAGTTTCTCAAGCTTTTTCTATCAAACAAACATGAGAAACTTACAGGATTAGGCTGGAGTCACACTACAGCGAGATACGGCCGAGTCTCGCAGGTTAAAACTAAGCTCTGGCACCGGCACTGTGGAGTGGAGCGTGCAGCTCCATGTATTGCTGTGCGGCTGCACGCTCCGCTCTGGAGTGTCGGTGCCAGAGCTTAGTTTTAACCTGCGAGACTCGGCCGTATCTCGCTGTGTGTGATCCCGGCCTTAGGATGTAACTAGCATGGCATCCAAGTGCAGTCCAATTTTTTTCACTGAGCCATAGACTTGCATTGGCGAGTTTGATCCCCCGATCAAGATCATTAACAGACAAGTCTTTGGGGTTTTTTTTGAGTTCCAATCAGTCTGCAAAAAAACAAGGAAATATGAACAGCCTCATAAACTATAATAGACATGTGTTCTATGTGTTGAAAAACATGATTAGAACATGTATGTGAAAAAATGAACGTCTGAATGAGCCCTAAAGTATGTGTCTTGAATAGTGTTGAGCGATACCGTCCGATACTTGAAAGTATCGGTATCGGAAAGTATCGGCCGATACCGGCAAAGTATCGGATCCAATCCGATACCGATACCCGATACCAATACAAGTCAATGGGACTCAAGTATCGGACTTTATTCCTGATGGTTCCCAGGGTCTGAAGGAGAGGAAACTCTCCTTCAGGCCCTGGGATCCATATAAATGTGTAAAAGAAAGAATTAAAATAAAAAATATCGCTATACTCACCTCTCCGACGCAGCCTGGACCTCAGCGAGGGAACCGGCAGCGTTGTTTGTTTAAAATTCGCGCTTTTACTTGGTTACGTGAAGTCCCGGCTTGTGATTGGTCAGGGCGGCCATGTTGCCGGGACGCGGACCAATCACAGCAAGCCGTGACGAAATTACGTCACGGCTTGCTGTGATTGGTCCGCGTCCCGGCAACATGGCCGCCATTAACCAATCACAAGCCGTGACGTCACGGGAGGCTGGACACGCGCGCTTTTTAAAATGGGCGCGTGTCCAGCCTCCCGGCTTGTGATTGGTTGATCGCGGCGCAACCAATCACAAGCCGGGACGTCACGGGAGGCTGGACACGCGCCCATTTTAAAATGCGTGCCTGTCCAGCCTCCCGTGACGTCACGGCTTGTGATTGGTTGTGTCTCCCATGTGACTGCGACGCAACCAATCACAAAGCCGGGACGTAATTTTAAAATCCTTAAGGACCTGAAATTACGTCACGGCTTGCTGTGATTGGTTGCGTCTCCCATGTGACTGCGACGCAACCAATCACAACGCCGGAACGTAATTTTAAAATCCTGAAGGACCTGAAATTACGTCACGGCTTGCTGTGATTGGTTGCGTCCCGGTCACATGGGCGGCACGCAACCAATCACAAGCCGGGACTCACGTAAAGGAAAGAAAAGCGCGAATTTTAAACAAAGAACGCTGCCGCTTCCCTCGGTAAGGTGCAGGCTGCGTCGGAGAGGTGAGTATAGCAATATTTTTTATTTTAATTCTCTCTTTTACACATTTTTACATTAATGTTGTTTCGATACCGATACCCGATATCACAAAAATATCGGATCTCGGTATCGGAATTCCGATACAGCAAGTATCGGCCGATACTTGCAGTATCGGAATGCTCAACACTAGTCTTGAACTTTACTCAGCGTGTATGTAAATGTTCCTGTAGGCCCACTTTTTTGAGACATTTTGCTTTTTTGGCCTTTGTCTAGTTAGTATGTTGCTAGCTTTAGCTATGGCATATCTGAAGTACAGCTCAGTGATTCAGACTGCTGATCATCCTTCTCCACCGCACATGAATTCTTAGCAGATTGGCTTTATAAGTATTGACCTTACAATAAGCAGTTGTGCTTGGTAGGCACAAGAACTAATGAAGCCTCATCTCCAGTGGAATCGAGAATTGCAGTCAGAAGTTCTACTAAGACAGGTAATCCCTTATATCTCACCCTCACATAAGTCACCTGGAGTTCTTTATGAAAACTTAAAGGGAATCTGTCACCCCATTTTTTGACTATAAGCTGCTGCCACCTCCATCAGGGGCTTATCTACAGCATTCTGGAATACTGTAGATAAGCCCCCGATGTAACCTGAAAGATAAGAAAAACAAGTTAGATTATACTCACCCAGGGGCGGTCCCGGTTCGGTCCGGGTCTGATGGGCGTCGTGGTCCAGTCCGGGGCCTCCTATCTTCATAGGATGGCATTTAACAATGCTCAGTTCTTTTTCTGGAACTGCACATTCTATTTGTTCTTCATGGGTATGGACCTAATTTCCTTGTAAGCTTACAGTTCAACTGGTGGCCAACTGGCCATGCTTTCCTCAGTCATTTCATGATCTGGGTGAAACCAAGACCGTTCTACCTTTTATTGAGAAGCTATACTCAGAAAATGACCTATTGCTTAAATCAAACTTAGAGGTTGAGAGCTAATGTTGGCCAGTATATTAATCATTAGTTAACCATAGTGACTGCTCTGAACCTAGAGAGATCATCACATGGCAAAAAAGGCAGGTAGTTATCAACTACCTGCCGATAAGTGCTTATCCCCATAGATAAAAAAAAAAAGTCTGGATAGCCCCTTTAACAATTATCTGTTATTGCACTTTTTTAGGTCCAACTTTCTGTGCATTTCTTAATATATTTGTTATACAGTACCAGTTGCAGCAGTTTCTTATAAAAGGCTCTAAATCCTGATTCGGGGGAAAGCAAATTATAAAATTCTCACCATAAATGAGGACATTATTGCATACGGTTTTATTATGGAGTTCAGACTACGATAGTATATGCTAAGCTTCCTTTAGTGGTGGCCAAGTACAATTTTATTATTAAATTACAGAGGCAACATTTCTTAAAATGACAAACATACCACGATACAGTGAGATATCTTGATGTAAAAAGTGTAACTCAACATCCAACCATAAAAGTTTAAAAGTTCAATGACTTTTATTGTATTAAGTGTTAACTTTCTGCGTCAGGATATTTTTGTTTGTGTGTTAGTTTAAGAAATGCTTTATCTGTACATACACAATATTTAGAGAATCCCATTACAAAAAACAATCTTTAACTGCTATAAAAATATATTAGGAACACAATATATATATATATATTTTTTAAGAAATGATCTATGTAATGCTTTGTAAACATTGGGGTAAAATCTGTTCTCCTGTCTCCCCAATCTTTTATGGTAGTGCACTTTACGGTTCTCCCATATTTGTTGGTTCCTTTTAGACAAAATATTACATTAAAAAAAGTGAAAGTGATTGTGTAATGGCTTCCATAATGTGGGCACTAAAATGAGTTATATGTGACTAGTATTGCTGAGAATGACTCTACCTTCATCGGATCATTTAGGAATAGACTCCATTCACGACTGTCTAATGTTTAATGTGGGAAGGTAAGGTGCTTGCCTGACAAAGGTAAAAACAAAACAAAAACATGAAGAGTTGTGTGGAGGGTTCAAATTAAATCTCCAGATTCGGGGCTTTTGCGTAAAACAATTTCACATTGTAGTGAATTTCGTCCCACTCGGTCCTTTTATACAGTTGAAAGGAAAGGAGATTGGAGATACCAGAAAGATCATTAATCTCCGCGGAGAATTGCTGTGCGGCGCGCTGCATCTTTATAAGCCAGATGATTGAACAGGAAAGAAACGTGCTACATTATTCCTGTCCCTGATCTGTCATTCTCGCTAAAGCTCGTGTGTACTGCACAGGTAGTTTTCCATAGAGATCAGCGATCTCTGTGCGAGCTTTCTTCTTTCCACCTTTTTCCTGTCAGACATATAGAAAAAGGAAGTGATTGCATTAAATAATTATTCCATTCACTTTCCTGTGACCACAGTAAAAGTAGGTTTATTGAAAATACATGGAACAGCGAAACATCGAATAGCACTGTAATATGTAGAAATCTGCTGACTCTCTGATGATCAGTGATGTCGCTTGTGGATATAACTTTGTTACATACACAGTTATAAGTTAAGATTTAACCCCTTCCCGACCTTTGACGCAGCGTATGCGTCATGAAAACCTGTGCCAATCCGACCTGTGACGCAGCATATGCGTCATGGTCGGATCGCGCTCCTGCAGGCCGGGTGAAAGGGTTAACTGTAATTTCACCCGGCCTGCAGGGACAGGGGGAGTGGTACTTGAGCCAAGGGGGGGTGGCTTCGCCCCCCCATGGCTACGATCGCTCTGATTGGCTGTTGAAAGTGACGTTTCACTTTCACTTTCAATCAGAGCGATAGTAATATTTCACCAATGAAAATTGGTGAAATATTACAATCCAGCCATGGGCGATGCTGCAATAGCATCAGCCATGGCTGGAGATCGCGATCAGCCCCCCCACCGCCACCGATCTCCTCCCCTCCGGTACTCCGTCCTGTCATATAGTGTCCCACGCTCCCCTCCGTCCTTCTGTCCGCTCCCCCCCGCTGTCAGATCACCCCCCCCCCCCCCCCGCTGTCCGATCACCCCCCCTTCATACTTACCGACCTGTGTCCCTCCCGGTGTCCGTCCGTCTGTTCGATGGGCGCCGCCATCTTCCAAAATGGCGGGCGCATGCGCAGTGCGCCCGCCGAATCTGCCGTCCGGCAGATTCGTTACAGGTACATTTTGATCGCTGTGATAAGTTCTATCACAGCGATCAAAATAAAAAAAATAATAAATAACCCCCCCCTTTATCACCCCCGTAGGTAGGGACAATAATAAAATAAAGAATTTTTTTTTTCGTTTTAGGGTTAGGGTTTTAGGGTTAGGGGGTTAGGGTTGGTTCACACTGCGTCTAAGCAGTCCGTTTGACGGACTACGTTACACCGCGGCATAAACGCGGTATAACGTAGTCCGTTACGGCCGCCATTGACAGCAATGTCGGACGCATCACAAGCGCACGCCCACAATGGCTGTGCGCTAGGGATGTGCCGTCATTGAGTGACAGACCCTGAGATGCGGGCTGCAGCGTTTCCGGGTCCGTCACTGCTAGCGCAGATAGAGCTAGCAGATGCTCTATCTGCGCTAGCGCGATGCAAACGTCGGCACTTGCGCTAGCAGCAGCTCGTTAGCATATGTGCTGAACGGGCTGCTGCTAGCGCAGTGTGAACCTGGCATTAGGGTTACGGCTAGAATTAGGGTTAGAACTAGGGTTAGGGTTAGAATTAGGCTATGTGCACACGGTGCGGATTTGGCTGCGGATCCGCAGCGGATTTGGCTGCGGATCTGCAGCGGTTTTCCATCAGGTACAGTACCATGTAAACCTATGGAAAACCAAATTCGCTGTACCCATGGTGCGGAAAATACCACGCGGAAATGTCAATTCTTTGTGCGGATTCCACAGCGTTTTACACCTGTTCCTCAATAGGAATCCACAGGTGAAATCCGCACAAAAAACACTGGAAATCCGCGGTAAATCCGCAGGTAAAATGCAGTGCCTTTTACCTGCGTATTTTTCAAAAATGGTGCGGAAAAATCTCACATGAATCCGCAACGTGGGCACATAGCCTTAGGGTTGGAATTAGGGCTAGCGTTGGAAATAGGGTTAAGATTAGGCTGTGGTTAGGGTTATGGTTAGGGTTAGGGGTGTGTTGGGGTTAGGTTTTGGATTAGGGGTGTGTTGGGGTTAGGGGTGTGTTGGGGTTAGGGTTGTGATTAGGGTTATGGCTAGAGTTGGGATTAGGGTTAGGGGTGTGTTGGGGTTAGTGTTGGAGTTAGAATTGAGGGGTTTCCACGGTTTAGGCACCATTGATTTTAGTCAATCTTGCATTCAAAAAGTCAAATGGTGCTCCCTCCCTTCCGAGCCCCGACGTGCACCCAAACAGTGGTTTACCCCCACATATGGGGTACCAGCATACTCGGGACAAACTGGGCAACAATTATTGGGGTCCAATTTCTCCTGTTACCCTTGTGAAAATAAAAAAATGCTTGCTAAAACATAATTTTTGAGGAAAGAAAAATGATTTTTTATTTTCACGGCTCTGCGTTGTAAACTTCTGTGAAGCACTTGGGGGTTCAATGTGCTCACCACATATCTAGATAAGTTCCTTGGGGGTCTAGTTTCCAAAATGTGGTCATTTGTGGGGGGTTTCTACTGTTTAGGCACATCAGGGGCTCTGCAAACGCAATGTGATGCCCGCAGACCATTACATCAAGTCTGCATTTCAAAAGTCACTACTTCCCTTCCGAGCCCCGACGTGTGCCCAAACAGTGGTTTACCCCCACATATGGGGTATCAGTGTACTCAGGAAAAACTCGGCAACAACTATTGGGGTCCAATTTCTCCGGTTCCCCTTGTGAAAATAAAAAATTGCTTGCTAAAACATCATTTTTGAGGAAAGAAACATGATTTTTTATTTTCACGGCTCTGCATTGTAAACTTCTGTGAAGCACTTGGGGGTTCAATGTGCTCACCACATATCTAGATAAGTTCCTTGGGGGTCTAGTTTCCAAAATGTGGTCATTTGTGGGGGGTTTCTACTGTTTAGGCACATCAGGGGCTCTGCAAACGCAACGTGACGCCCGCAGACCATTCCATCAAAGTCTGCATTTCAAAAGTCACTACTTCCCTTCCGAGCCCCGACGTGTGCTGTTGTGATTTTGCTTTTTGCTCCCTCTAGTGGTCATTAGTGATTTGACTCTGGAGCTTCTGTCTTTTCCTATATCCTCACCTGGGCCGTTAGTTCAGGGGCGTTGCTATATAAGCTCCCTGGACCTTCAGTTCAATGCCTGGCATCGTTGAAATCAGAGCTAATCTGTTGTGCTCTTGTCCTATGATCCTGGTTCCTGTATTTCAAGCTAAGTCTGCTTCCTTGCTTTTTGCTTTTGTTTTGTTTGGTATTTTTGTCCAGCTTGTTCCAATCTGTATCCTGACCTTTGCTGGAAGCTCTAGGGGGCTGGTGTTCTCCCCCCGGACCGTTAGATGGTTCGGAGGTTCTTGAATCTCCAGCGTGGATTTTTATAGGGTTTTTGTTGACCAGATAAGTTATCTTGCTATATTCTGCTATTAGTAAGCTGGCCTCTCTTTGCTGAACCTGGTTCATTTCTGTGTTTGTCATTTCCTCTTACCTCACCGTTATTATTTGTGGGGGGCTTGTATCTTGCTTTGGGGTCCCTTTCTCTGGAGGCAAGAGAGGTCTTTGTTTTCTTCTCCTAGGGGTAGTTAGATTCTCCGGCTGGCGCGAGTCATCTAGCGATCACCGTAGGCATGATCCCCGGCTACTTCTAGTGTTGGCGTTAGGAGTAGCTATTTGGTCAACCCAGTTACCACAGCCCTATGAGCTGGATTTTTGAATCTCGCAGACTTGCACGTTCCTCTGAGACCCTGTCCACTGGGGTCATAACAGTATGCCAGGCCAGTATGAAATGTTTAATGCATTGCAGAAGTGGGATTATAAGAAAGAAAATTTTGAGTTTTTTTTTTTTCCCTCTCTCATTTTTTTTTTTTTTTTTTTCTTTTCCCCTTTACCTCAGAGTGGCTTAAGCTTGCTGCAGACATGAATGTCCAGACCTTGATTACAAGTGTGGACCAGCTTGCCGCTCGTGTGCAGGGTATACAAGATTATGTTACCAGAAATCCTAGGTCTGAACCCAAGATTCCGATTCCTGAACTGTTTTCAGGAGACCGATTTAAGTTTAGGAATTTCAGGAATAATTGTAAATTGTTTTTGTCCCTGAAACCTTGTTCGTCTGGAGACTCTGCTCAACAAGTAAAAATTGTTATTTCATTCTTACGGGGTGGCCCTCAAGATTGGGCTTTTTCGTTGGCGCCAGGAGATCCGGCATTGGCTGATATTGATGCGTTTTTTCTGGCGCTCGGTTTACTTTATGAGGAACCCAATCTTGAGATTCAGGCAGAGAAAGCCTTGCTGGCTATGTCTCAGGGCCAGGACGAGGCCGAGGTGTATTGCCAAAAATTTCGGAAATGGTCCGTGCTGACACATTGGAACGAGTGTGCACTGGCCGCTAATTTTAGAAATGGCCTTTCTGAGGCCATTAAGAATGTTATGGTGGGTTTTCCCATTCCCACAGGTCTGAATGATACCATGTCCCTGGCTATTCAAATTGACCGGCGGTTGCGGGAGCGCAAAACCGCAAATTCCCTCATGTTGTTGTCTGAACAGACACCTGATGTGATGCAATATGATAGAAAAACCGCAAATTCCCTCATGGTGTTGTCTGAACGGACACCTGATTTGATGCAATGTGATAGAATCCTGACTAGAAATGAGAGGAAAATTCATAGACGCCGGAATGGCTTGTGCTACTACTGTGGTGATTCTACACATGTTATCTCAGCATGCTCTAAACGTATATCTAAGGTTGTTAGTCCTGTCACCGTTGGTAATTTGCATCCTAAGTTTATTCTGTCTGTAACTTTGATTTGCTCACTGTCATCTTATCCTGTCATGGCGTTTGTAGATTCAGGTGCTGCCCTGAGTCTTATGGATCTCTCATTTGCTAAGCGCTGTGGTTTTATTCTTGAACCATTAGAAAATCCTATCCCTCTTAGGGGTATTGATGCTACGCCATTAGCAGAAAATAAACCGCAGTATTGGACACAGGTTACCATGTGCATGACTCCTGAACACCGCGAGGTGATACGTTTTCTCGTTCTACATAAAATGCATGATTTGGTTGTTTTGGGGCTGCCATGGTTACAGACCCATAATCCAGTCCTTGACTGGAAGGCTATGTCAGTGTCTAGTTGGGGCTGTCGTGGTATTCATGAGGATTCCCTGCCTGTGTCTATTGCTTCTTCTACGCCTTCGGAAGTTCCGGCGTATTTGTCTGATTATCAGGATGTCTTTAGCGAGTCCAGGTCCAGTGCATTGCCTCCTCATAGGGAATGTGACTGTGCAATAGATTTGATTCCAGGCAGTAAATTTCCTATGGGAAGACTGTTTAATCTGTCGATACCTGAACATACCGCTATGCGTTCATATATCAAGGAGTCTCTGGAGAAAGGACACATCCGTCCGTCTTCTTCCCCTCTTGGTGCGGGATTCTTTTTTGTGGCTAAAAAGGACGGATCTTTGAGGCCTTGTATTGACTATCGGCTTTTAAATAAGATCACTGTCAAATTTCAGTATCCTTTGCCGCTGTTGTCTGACTTGTTTGCCCGGATTAAAGGTGCCAAGTGGTTTACCAAGATAGACCTTCGTGGTGCGTACAACCTTGTGCGCATTAAGCAAGGGGATGAATGGAAAACCGCATTCAATACGCCCGAAGGTCATTTTGAGTACTTGGTGATGCCTTTTGGGCTCTCTAATGCCCCTTCAGTTTTTCAGTCCTTTATGCATGACATTTTCCGGAACAATCTGGATAAATTTTTGATCGTTTATCTGGATGATATTCTGGTTTTTTCTGATAATTGGGACTCGCATGTGGAGCAGGTCAGGATGGTCTTTAAAATTTTGCGTGAAAATTCTCTGTTTGTCAAGGGCTCAAAGTGTCTTTTTGGTGTACAGAAGGTTCCCTTTTTGGGGTTCATTTTTTCCCCTTCTGCTGTGGAGATGGACCCAGTCAAGGTCCGAGCTATTCTTGATTGGACTCAGCCCTCGTCAGTTAAGAGTCTTCAGAAGTTCTTGGGTTTCGCTAACTTCTACTGTCGTTTTATCGCTAACTTTTCTAGCATTGTGAAACCTTTGACGGATATGACCAAGAAGGGCTCCGATGTGGTTAATTGGGCTCCTGCTGCCGTGGAGGCTTTCCAGGAGTTGAAACGTCGGTTTACTTCGGCGCCTGTTTTGTGCCAGCCTGATGTCTCGCTTCCCTTTCAGGTTGAGGTGGATGCTTCAGAGATTGGAGCAGGGGCCGTTTTGTCGCAGAGAGGCCCTGGTTGCTCTGTTATGAGACCTTGCGCCTTTTTCTCTAGGAAGTTTTCGCCTGCGGAGCGAAATTATGATGTGGGCAATCGGGAGTTGTTGGCCATGAAATGGGCATTTGAGGAGTGGCGTCATTGGCTCGAGGGTGCTAAGCATCGTGTGGTGGTCTTGACTGATCACAAAAATCTGATGTATCTCGAGTCTGCTAAACGCCTGAATCCTAGACAGGCCCGCTGGTCATTGTTTTTCTCCCGTTTTGACTTTGTTGTCTCGTATTTACCAGGTTCAAAAAATGTGAAGGCCGATGCTCTTTCCAGGAGCTTTGTGCCTGATGCTCCTGGAGTCGCTGAACCTGTTGGTATTCTTAAGGATGGTATTATCTTGTCAGCTATTTCTCCAGATCTGCGACGTGTGTTGCAGAGATTTCAGGCTGATAGGCCTGATTCTTGTCCACCTGACAGACTGTCTGTGCCTGATAAGTGGACCAGCAGAGTCATTTCCGAGGTTCATTCCTCGGTGTTGGCAGGTCACCCAGGAATTTTTGGCACCAGAGATCTGGTGGCCAGATCCTTTTGGTGGCCTTCCTTGTCTAGGGATGTGCGGTCATTTGTACAGTCCTGTGGGACTTGTGCTCGAGCTAAGCCTTGCTGTTCTCGTGCCAGCGGGTTGCTCTTGCCCTTGCCTGTCCCTAAGAGACCTTGGACACATATCTCCATGGATTTCATTTCTGATCTTCCGGTGTCTCAAGGCATGTCTGTTATCTGGGTGATATGTGATCGCTTTTCCAAGATGGTCCATTTGGTTCCTTTGCCTAAGCTGCCTTCCTCTTCCGATCTGGTTCCTGTGTTTTTCCAGAACGTGGTTCGTTTGCACGGCATCCCTGAGAATATTGTGTCAGACAGAGGATCCCAGTTCGTTTCCAGATTCTGGCGATCCTTTTGTAGTAGGATGGGCATTGACTTGTCGTTTTCGTCTGCTTTCCATCCTCAGACTAATGGACAGACGGAGCGAACTAATCAGACTTTGGAGGCTTATTTGAGGTGTTTTGTCTCTGCTGATCAGGACGATTGGGTGACCTTCTTGCCGTTGGCTGAGTTTGCCCTTAATAATCGGGCTAGTTCCGCCACCTTGGTTTCGCCGTTTTTCTGCAACTCTGGTTTCCACCCTCGTTTTTCTTCGAGTCATGTGGAACCTTCTGACTGCCCTGGGGTGGATTCTGTGGTGGATAGGTTGCAGCGGATCTGGAATCTTGTGGTGGACAACTTGAAGTTGTCACAGGAGAGGGCTCAGCGCTTTGCCAACCGCCGCCGCGGTGTGGGTCCCCGACTACGTGTTGGGGATTTGGTGTGGCTTTCTTCCCGCTTTGTTCCTATGAAGGTTTCCTCTCCCAAATTTAAACCTCGTTTTATTGGTCCTTACAAGATATTGGAAATCCTTAATCCTGTATCCTTTCGCCTGGATCTTCCTGTGTCGTTTGCTATCCACAACGTGTTTCATAGGTCCTTGTTGCGGCGGTACTTTGTGCCTGTGGTTTCTTCTGCTGAGCCTCCTGCTCCGGTGTTGGTTGAGGGCGAGTTGGAGTACGTGGTGGAGAAGATCTTGGATTCTCGTCTCTCCAGGCGGAGGCTTCAGTACCTGGTCAAGTGGAAGGGCTATGGTCAGGAAGATAATTCCTGGGTGGTCGCCTCTGATGTTCATGCGGCCGATTTGGTTCGTGCCTTTCACGCCGCTCGTCCTGATCGCCCTGGTGGTCGTGGTGAGGGTTCGGTGACCCCTCACTAAGGGGGGGGTACTGTTGTGATTTTGCTTTTTGCTCCCTCTAGTGGTCATTAGTGATTTGACTCTGGAGCTTCTGTCTTTTCCTATATCCTCACCTGGGCCGTTAGTTCAGGGGCGTTGCTATATAAGCTCCCTGGACCTTCAGTTCAATGCCTGGCATCGTTGAAATCAGAGCTAATCTGTTGTGCTCTTGTCCTATGATCCTGGTTCCTGTATTTCAAGCTAAGTCTGCTTCCTTGCTTTTTGCTTTTGTTTTGTTTGGTATTTTTGTCCAGCTTGTTCCAATCTGTATCCTGACCTTTGCTGGAAGCTCTAGGGGGCTGGTGTTCTCCCCCCGGACCGTTAGACGGTTCGGGGGTTCTTGAATCTCCAGCGTGGATTTTTATAGGGTTTTTGTTGACCAGATAAGTTATCTTGCTATATTCTGCTATTAGTAAGCTGGCCTCTCTTTGCTGAACCTGGTTCATTTCTGTGTTTGTCATTTCCTCTTACCTCACCGTTATTATTTGTGGGGGGCTTGTATCTTGCTTTGGGGTCCCTTTCTCTGGAGGCAAGAGAGGTCTTTGTTTTCTTCTCCTAGGGGTAGTTAGATTCTCCGGCTGGCGCGAGTCATCTAGCGATCACCGTAGGCATGATCCCCGGCTACTTCTAGTGTTGGCGTTAGGAGTAGCTATTTGGTCAACCCAGTTACCACAGCCCTATGAGCTGGATTTTTGAATCTCGCAGACTTACACGTTCCTCTGAGACCCTGTCCACTGGGGTCATAACAGTGTGCCCAAACAGTGGTTTACCCCCACATATGGGGTATCAGTGTTCTCAGGACAAACTCGGCAACAAATATTGGGGTCCAGTTTCTCCTTTTACCCTTGTGAAAATAAAAAATTGTGGGCTAAAAAATAATTTTTGAGGAAAGAAAAATGATTTTTTATTTTCCCGGCTCTGCGTTATAAACTTCTGTGAAGCACTTTGAGGGTTTAAAGTGGTCACCACACATCTAGATTAGTTCCTTGGGAGGTCTAATTTCCAAAATGGGGTCACATGTGGGGAACTCCAATGTTTAGGCACACAGGGGCTCTCCAAACGCGACATGGTGTCTGCTAACGATTGGAGCTAATTTTTCATTCAAAAAGTCAAATGGCGCTCCTTCCATTCCGAGCCCCGCCATGTGCCCAAACAGTGGTTTACCCCCACATGTGAGGTATGAGTGTACTCAGGAGAAATTGTCCAATACATTTTAGGATCCATTTTATCCTGTTGCCCATGTGGAAATGAACAAATTGAGGCTAAAAGAAATTTTTTGTGAAACAAAAGTACTTTTTCATTTTTACGGATCAATTTGTGAAGCACCTGGGGGTTCAAAGTGCTCACTATGCATCTAGATAAGTTCCTTGGGGGGTCTAGTTTCCAAAATGGGGTCACATGTGGGGAAGTTCCAATGTTTAGGCACACAGGGGCTCTCCAAACGCGACATGGTGTCTGCTAACGATTGGAGCTAATTTTTCATTCAAAAAGTCAAATGGCGCTCCTTCCATTCCGAGCCCTGCCATGTGCCCAAACAGTGGTTTACCCCCACATGTGAGGTATCAGTGTACTCAGGAGAAATTGCCCAATACATTTTAGGATCCATTTTATCCTGTTGCCCATGTGGAAATGAACAAATTGAGGCTAAAATAAATTTTTTGTGAAAAAAAAGTACTTTTTCATTTTTACGGATCAATTTGTGAAGCACCTGGGGGTTCAAAGTGCTCACTATGCATCTAGATAAGTTCCTTGGGGGGTCTAGTTTCCAAAATGGGGTCACATGTGGGGAAGCTCCAATGTTTAGGCACACAGGGGCTCTCCAAACGCAACATGGTGTCCGCTAATGATTGGAGCTAATTTTTCATTCAAAAGTCAAATGGCGCTCCTTCCCTTCCGAGCCTTGCCGTGTGCACAAACAGTGGTTTGTGACCACATATGAGGTATCGATGTACTCAGGACAAATTGCCCAACACATTTTAGGATCAATTTTATCCTGTTACCCATGTGAAAATGAAAAAATTGAGGCTAAAAGAAATTTTTTGGGAAAAAAAAAGTACTTTTTCATTTTGAGGGATCAATTTGTGAAGCACCCGGGGGTTCAAAGTGCTCACTATGCATCTAGATAAGCTCATTGGGGGGTCTAGTTTCCAAAATGGGGTCACTTGTGGGGGAGCTCCAATGTTTAGGCACACAGGGGCTCTCCAAACGCGACATGGTGTCCACTAAAGATTGGAGCCAATTTTTCATTGAAAAAGTCAAATGGCTCTCCTTCCCTTCCGAGCTCTGTCGTGTGCCCAAACAGTGGTTCCCCCCACATATGGGGTATCGGTGTACTCAGGACAAATTGTACAATAACTTTTGGTGTCCAGTTTCTCTTTTTACCCTTGGGAAAATAAAAAAATTGTTGCTAAAACATCATTTTTGTGACTAAAAAGTTAAATGTTCATTTTTTCCTTCCATGTTGCTTCTGCTGCTGTGAAGCACCTGAAGGGTTAATAAACTTCTTGAATGTAGTTTTGAGCACCTTGAGGGGTGCAGCTTTTAGAATGGTGTCACTTTTGGGTATTTTCAGCCATATAGACCCCTCAAACTGACTTCAAATGTGAGGTGGTCCCTAAAAAAAATGGTTTTGTAAATTTTGCTGTAAAAATGAGAAATCGCTGGTCAAATTTTAACCCTTAACTTCCTAGCAAAAAAAAAAATTTGGTTCCAAAATTGTGCTGATGTAAAGAAGACATGTGGGTAATGTTATTTATTAACTATTTTGTGTCACATAACTCTCTCGTTTAACAGAATAAAAATTCAAAATTTGAAAATTGCAAAATTTTCAAAATTTTAGCCAAATTTCCATTTTTTTCACAAATTAACGCAAAAATTATCGACCTAAATTTACCACTAACATGAAGCCCAATATGTCACGAAAAAACAATCTCAGAACCGCTAGGATTCGTTGAAGCGTTCCTGAGTTATTACCTCATAAAGGGACACTGGTCAGAATTGCAAAAAATGGCCAGGTCATTAAGGTCAAAATAGGCTGGATCATGAAGGGGTTAATTGACGCTATTGTTTAAAATTAATAGGGCACAATTCAGCAGTGCTTACCAGACCGAATTAACCTTTATTTCTATTGCACCATATTAATTTTTTATTAGTAAACCATGGTACCATATTATTTTTATACCTTTTCCTGAACAGTCTCCTTTTTCCATCAGCCCATCCTACTCCAGCAGTAGAGAAGTGCCTGCTACAGTGCCCGCTGGTCCTATATCCTGCTTACACCATGCAGCACTTTATTCAGCCAGAATGGAAGGCAAGAAACTTCTGAAATGAGCTCTGAAGACTTAGGTTGGTGAAAGAAGACTTTCAGTATCAGTGCTTCAAGAAGCAGCCAGGTCCAGAAGATTGTTATCTACATCAAGCATTGGAAATTTCCAACCACTTACAATATACGAAAAAACCCATGTGGATAAATACTTACAAATCTAAAAATATTTAACAGACGTGACCCAGGGAAGAAATAAACTAAGTGCTCAGACAGGATGATATGACTGAATGACACACTGATATTTAGGGGGTGAGCATACAATGAAACAGTCTCCTAGGCTGAGCCACAGAAGTGATAAATCTTCCCTATGCAACAGATTTGCATTACAATGTGTAACTGGATGTAATGTGTCCTCCATGGCTAAAAGAAAGCAGCTGCAGGCCCATTTGGCAAGTGTGTTCAAATAAGCTGACACTACAGCAAGTCCTGAAGTTCTAACTTCAATTAAAAGAATATTTGTCCATCTGACAGTCATTCTGATTTCTGGGGACTTGAAGTGGAGAGAACGAAGGACACATTTTGAAACTGTTCCTTAGGGCACTGAGAGGGTTGCCCTGCCCCTCTGGCACTGGGCCACAACTATCTTCTCCTTCTGTTCTCATATAGATCCGTGTGTGTGTGTGTGTATATATATATCTATATATATATATATAACAAAAAGCAGCACCAACAGAATACAATGGGTGCAAAAAATCCTTCCAGGTATATACCAAACCTCATGCTATTATCCAGAAAAATGAAGGCACCACTCCAATAGAAAAAATAAATGTGGTTTATTGGCCCATGTGCGACGTTTCAGTCCAGGATGCGGACCTTTCTCAAGCAATGTGATATTTGTAAATGTTTTCAAATTAAAATAATCTAACAAATCCAAATTTCCAATAAAACAGGTCCTTTAGTTAGCATGTCCAAAATATCTCTTCAGTCAGATAATTTTAAGCTTAACATAGAGGACCAAGTTTTAACTCGTACATCAATAAAATAATAAAACAAAAGTTTAAATGTTAAAAATATATTAATTCATATTAAGTCAATCATTTGTGCTAAAACTGATCATTGGTCCCTTTAACCAAGCTGGTCCAGATTTACCTCGACTGGTTCAGAAAATTGCATAACAAAATATTTTTTAACTGTGCATTATTTGGACATGAAAAGTTCCAATACTTAGCCATTTTCTGTGCTTCTGTATGGTTCATCACATTTGGGATACTGTCACGAAGTGTCCTAGCGTGACCCGACCCGACGAGTGGTTGGTCACCAAACGGGGAAACACACAAGGGTACACAGGGGACACTAACAATGGTGGGCCCTGTCATTAAGGAATGGGGAATGGACACCTCCTGCACTCACCTGAGAATGTGCCCTGCTTTTACTAGTGTCCCTATACGGGTTCTTTCACCCCGTCGCCGAGCAGGATACCTAGTCATTCCCTTGCCCTGCTCTAATCCCTAAATAGGGAACTGGCAGGTGAGAGCACTGGCCCCATCACTGTACTAATACAACACATGGGAAGTTACAGACAACAAAGGGACAAAGCAACAATAAACTCCACACTTAGCTTTCTCTGCTGCAATGCACTGTACAACAGAGTAAGGCACCAGATATCCGTATTCAGCTGAAGAACCACAGCACTCAGCAAGCTCCTTCTCCAGCTAGGTTGGTGTCCAAAAGGACCTGTATAACCCAACAGTCAGCTGATGCATCCAATGACCTTTTGAAGGAAGGTGGGAGTTGTCACCACCAACATCAGCAGACTAGGCAGCAATGTAATTACTTACACCAGCGGCCACTGGGGAAAAACTGCATTAACTCCCGATAGCCTGAGAGGAAATAAGTTTTTATCTGAGAAGCCAGATCTGCCACAGATCCAAACATGGATTGTGACAGATACATTCTTCCTGGAAGCAAATCAATCAAGTCTTCAATGGGAAAACATCAACATTGGAAACTTCCACAATTTTGATCAGTACAATTAAACATGCAGAATTTTGGTCAGAAAAGCCTCCATTCCTTAAGACTCCCATACACATTGGAACAAGGTCAGCTGAACCATACAATATCAATGGGTTCAGCCAACAATTTAACCCCTTCACGCCGTAGCCCATTTTCATTTTTGCATTCCTGTTTTTGCTCCCCTTCTTCCCAGAGGCATACCTTTTTTTATTTTTCCCTCAATATGGCCATGTGAGGGCTTGTTTTTTGTGGATCGAGATGTACCTTTGAACAACACCATTGCTTTTACCACAGTGTACAGGAAAATGGGAAAAAAATTCCAAATGCGCTGAAATTGCAAACAAAAGAGCAATTTCACAATTGTTTTTTGCTTTTTACCATGTAAACTAAATGCTAAAACTGACCTGCCATTATTATTGTCCAGGTCATAACGAGTTCACAGACACCAAACCTGTATAGGTCCTTTTTTATTTAAGTGGTGAAAAAAAATCAAAGTTTGTTAAAAGAAAAAAAATGGTGTCATTTTCCGAGACGGATGCACTCTCAGGTAAACAAAGCTTGCATGTGTATAGGGGTGTAAGGAGGCTATTGGTGGAATGGGCGTTTGGCCAATCTCAGGTATATGTGTACCTTAATGTGGTTGTACAGATTCATAAGTACTTCCTTAAAAAAAATATTTGTTAATAACAAATTTGCGTTTATAAATTATTCATTTTCATAAAAAGTTGTAAGAAGATTCTGTGATATCAAGAGTTTCTTCTTTTTGTACAAGGACCCTTTAAAATTGAATCTGGTTGAGCTGAATTTTAGAGATGTTTAAAATGACATTTCGGTAGCATCAATGCAATGATCCGGAACTGATAAACGGGACAGGGATAAGTTATTGGCAGGGTGTACAAGGGTCAAAGCACTCGTTATCTGAATGACACAGGGAAGCATTATTTGCCAAAGGTCAGTACAAATTTTCACGGATGGATGGTCAGTAGTATTTGCTACACCTTTTAACTTTAGCTCCTGCCGGTAATTCTTTATTCTTCATAATAGCCCTAAGCCTGCAAACTAAAAAAAAGTTACATACAATCAATCCAAAGGCAGCAAGGCATTTTCACTATATGTATAGCTTGCTCACTTTCATCACATATCCTAAATCCGAGAATGCTATAATTTATTCTAGGATTCTTCCCTTATAACACTGTAGACAAATAAAAATCTGGAAATAATAATTAAGGTTTACTAAATTATCGCTCAAATTTAGGCCAAAGAAATGGACCATATGCTGAGCACCATGATTATTGTTTTAGAAACTTTGTGCACCTCACAAGACAAAAAAGTTCCAGATTTTATTAAAGGTGTGTTTTATAGGTTTGTTGTAAAATAATAGCATAAAAAGACCCACCAAGAAGTGGCACAAAACATAGAAAGGTTCCTGATCTCTAGACTGTTCTGTCTACTTTTAATTTGTCTACATTTAAAACTCTATTAATAAATCTCCCCCCATATGTATAAAACACCCACCAATGAGGAATAATGGCACCTGATATTGTGTATATGTCCTCATGCCATCAAAACAGTCTTAGCCCATGGAGGCATGGACTCCACAAGACCTTTCAATGTGCTCTGTGATATTTGGCATTGAGATGTAAGCAATGGATCCTTTGCAATTCCATACATTTTTATTGCCGTTCGATCAGCTTGATATTTCTTGTGACTTTAATAATGATGCTTCTGATTGCAACTGTTTCTGTGATTGTTTGATTGTGGTGCAGAATCTAAAGAATCTTAAGGTTTTCACCCCTCACACAATTATGAATCCATCTACAAAACGGAAAACAAAATGTGATTCATAAGACCAGGCCACGTTTTTACATCTTTTTATATTACTCCATGGTCTAGTTCTGCTATTCATGTGCACATGGTAGACTTTCTTTGTGGACAGGGCTCAGCACAGACACTTTGACTGGTTTGTGACTACTCAACCTTATATACAGCATGTGTGTTCTGACACATTTGTATCATAGCCAACAGAAACTTTTTCAGCTGCTTGCTAACAGGGTACAAAGATCTTTCCTGGATTGCCAGATGAGATTGTTGGATTGGATGAGAGAAGACGAGCCTTTTCTTCTTACACACAACAATGAGCCTTGGGTACCCATGACCTTGTTGCTGGTTCATCAGTTAAACCTCTGTAAGAGTGTTGGACTGTACTGCCACGTTCCTTCCGCTGAAGTAATCAATCGTGTTGTATTATAGTGCTAATAATGTTATGCATCTTTCATGTATACATATTGTGAGATAGCGCTCCCTGAGTGGTTTGGGGGACACTCCCTTGGCAATGGGATTAAAGCACTCAGGCACATTTTCTCACAAAAACACTCTATCCGGTTTATTAAACGTCATAAACCGCACCACGATCAGTTCAGTATTTACATCAATTGAACATCATAAGCACTGACAGTCTTTCCAATGGCAGATACTTCTCTGCCCGTAAGCCCCTTTATCTGGAGTTACCTTACAGGAGGTCCTGCTCCACACACTGACTCCTGTCAGTCCTGGTTCCTAGGGAAAAGCTGCCTCACTAGGATCACCGTCCTTGTGACCAGGGCACTTCAGATAGTCCAGACCCACAGAAGGAACTGTAGCCCCAACACAGTAGCCATCCCAGGCTCTGCAGATACGGCCTCTCCGTGCGCTATTCAAAAAGTCTAGTCCCAGGCACTTCCAACACACAGGCCATCAGGCCATGGCCTCACCATGTGCTTCCAGGAATCCAGTCCACTTCAGGACATTTCAACACACAGGCCATACACTCTGACCATGTGACCCGAACCCTGGTCACATTATGTAGCTGTAACCACCCCCATAGGTGGGAGGTGTGTGTGGTTAGTCAGACCCGCCCAGCTCTCCAACTAACCCTGCAAGCCTCCCTTTTAAACTATGCAAATACTTGTGGGACTATAGGTCCCAGAACAACAATACTACAGGCTTACGGCGCAGACTCCCTCTGCGACACATACCGGCCATTTACAATCATGCCAGACACTGTTTCATTATCACCATTACAGATACACCTCCATGTGTATCCTGAGGAGCACATACAGTGCCCCCTGGCTGTAACATGGGTCACTGCATCACATAATTGATATGGTAATGTACAGGGTGTATAGAAATGACCACATGTGACGCTGGGCGAGGGAGAAGCAAGGTGCACAACAATGGGGAGTGGGAGGGAAGGCCCAAACACTAGGGAAGGAAGGAGTGGAGACCCCTAGGCAGATCTAACACCCTGTTTGCCCTAAATAGGTTCTGCACCCATTGCCGAGCAGGAACATAATCCCTGCCTGACACTAGCGATAGGCTCTGGATATGGAGCGCTAGTCAGCCCCCACTACAACTAAAGACAGATGGGGTTAACAAATGAGGGAATGCACTTTACTTGAGAAGACCACCGAGATCATGCCAGCAATCCCCCAAGAAGACACTAGCCGACTGCTAGTACTTCCAACCAGACAGAGGGAAATTGATCTAACACCAGCACCTTGCTGAAGAGACTGAAGGTATTTAAACCTTAAGCAAGAATGTGTTAATTAGCAGCAGAAGGTGGAGGTAACTGTTGGGTCCTAGAGGGAGAAGGATATCACTGCATAACAGAGATGTAAAAAATTAGAAAATTCTTGTAGAGCTAATCGCAATGACCTTCTACAGCCGGATCCAGGATGACTCTCTGTCACACCTGACACACCCGTGACACCACGACACTACTGTATAATGATGCACAAGTAGGATCCAATCCACCTCAATGATACGTAAGAAAACTTGGTACTTAGAGTAGATTAAATTAATTATTTCATATGCAATCTAACAATAAAGGTTCACAAACGTTTCGGTCTACATTAACCATTCCTCGGTGTGCTGCATAAAAAAATTCACAAAAGACAGACATTAACAGAAGTGTATCATAACTCATGGGCTAGCCCACAGAGGGAGGAGGCTAGTAAGGTCAGAAAAGGGACTGACTGCCTGGTTATAGTCAGATAGGGAAGTGTGTGAACTAAGGTCAAGTTCAGTGCAGTGGGCGATAGCCAGATGCCATCGTTACAGGCAGGGGAAGCCTTACTGGAATCCCTTGTGGATAGCCAGAAGCGTCCTTAGCTCAAGGCTGGAATACAGACTACGAAGAGCATCGTGACCTCTGGCATACAGGGGAAGAGCAGGGGCTGGCTGGCACTTTTCAGCCTGGGGGGCAATCACAAGGCAGTGGCCCTCGAGTTGCGGTGGCCCTCCTTTTCCCTGCTTACCTCTGGCCATTGCATTAAAGCAGCAGACATAACAGGCTTTAAAAACAGGCTGGTACAGAGATATGGGAACAGAACTGAGCTTGCTGCATAGATATGGGAGCAGAACCGAGCTTACTACAGAAATATGGGAGCAGAACCGAGCTTACTACAGAGATATGGGAGCAGAACCGAGCTTACTACAGAGATATGGGAGCAGAACCGAGCTTACTTCAGAGACATGGGAGCAGAACAGAGCTTCCTATAGAGATATAGGAGCAGAACAGAGCTTACTGCAGAGATATGGGAACAGAACGGAGCTTACTACAGACATATGGGAGCAGAACGGAGCTTACTACAGACATATGGGCGCAGAACGGAGCTTACTACAGAGCAGTATAATATAGTAAAATATATAGATGAATTAGAAATGGCGACACACGCAAACGTCATCTGCATTAGTAATACATGCACCATTACATAATTAGTTGTAGGCTGGGTTCACAAGAGTGAAGTTTACATTCTGTATACGCACCACAACCTCCAGCCTCGCGGAGGGTATCCCTCCTGTAAACCCAGCCTGACGGGGACAACCCCTTATAAATGGAAGTGTGCTCCTCTAAACCATGCAATCACTGCCAATCCTCCAACCGTAAGTGGTGAATTTCCAGAGCTGGGAAATGGGAGTTCAATATTAGAACACGTCAACTTTGGTTCCCGTCCCGCCTCAAGGGAGTATGGTAGACAGGTGTGATAAGACTATTAGAAAAACTACTGCCACACACACGGCAGTACATACTGGCAGAAGTGTGAGGGCATTAGTGCCTGTGTATGGACATGTTAGTGCCTCTTAGCTTCCGGCAATGTGTTACCTCAGCTCACATTTGGGCCATACCGTTGTAAAACAGGTAGACACATTTACCCACTGACCCTACTATTCATAAGGAACTGCTGTCTACCCCTTAGTTGCCCACTGTATATAGTAAGTGTGGGGATGTGGGCTACAGAACAACACAGGGCGATGGCACTGCTACCTGAACCCTTCAGCTGCCCTACAATATGCATGGAGTAAAACCAGTACAAAGTATGGCAGCCTCCCTGCAGAGCTGTCCAGGGCCGGACTGGGACAAAAAAGGAGCAATGCCACACAAACCCCACCAGCCCACAGACTATAAAGGTACCTTCACACTCAGCAACTTTACAACGAGAACGACAACAATCCGTGACGTTGCAGCGTCCTGGATAGCGATCTCGTTGTGTTTGACACGCAGCAGCGATCTGGATCCCGCTGTGATATCGCTGGTCGGAGCTAGAAGTCCAGAACTTTATTTGGTCGTCAGGTCGGCGTGTATCGTCATGTTTGACATCAAAAGCAACGATGTCAGCAATGTTTTACATGGAGCTAACGACCTGTAAGAACGATAAGTGAGTCACCGCTACATCACAGGATCGCTCCTGCATCGTTGTGGAGCTGCTGTGTTTGACGTCTCTACAGCGACCGAAACAGCGATGCTGCAGCGATCGGCTCGTTGTCTATATCGCTGCAGCGTCGCTGAGTGTGACGGTACCTTAACACTCCCCCCACACCCGATCAGTGAATTTTCCTATACTGTGTTGTGCCCTTCAACGCTCCTCTTAAAGGCGTTATTTGAAGAGCTATGTGTGAATGTCGCCACAGTGCCCACGATTGATCGCTTCTTTAGAGCGCCGGTTCTCGAGATCATGGGGGTCCCAGCGGTCGGACCCCAGCAACTACAAAGTTCTCGGGAAAGGGGATTACTTGGTATAATCCATTTAAATGTGTTTTCCAATATATATATATATTATTTTCCCATAGTTTTCCTGAAAATAATAAACAAATATTAATCCTCCCAAAGACCAATGTCACCTATCCGAGAACAGGACAGGAACAGGATTGGCAGGAGGAGTGGTACTGTGCAGTGTATATATACAGGACAGGAGGAGGGCACTGTGCGGTGTATATATACTGGACAGGAGGTGTGGTACTGTGCAGTGTATATATACAGGACAGGAGGAGTGGTACTGTGCAGTGTATATATACAGGACTGGAGGAGCGGTACTGTTCAGTGTATATATACAGGAGGAGTGGTACTGTGCAGTGTACATATACAGGACAGGAGGAGTGGTACTGTGCAGTGTACATATACAGGACAGGAGGAGTGGTACTGTGCAGTGTATATATACAGGAGGAGTGGTACTGTGCAGTGTACATATACAGGAGGAGTGGTACTGTGCAGTGTATATATACAGGAGGAGTGGTACTGTGCAGTGTATATATACAGATACTTAGATTTACACCACGCAAGATATATATACAGGTCCTTCTCAAAAAATTAGCATATAGTGTTAAATTTCATTATTTACCATAATGTAATGATTACAATTAAACTTTCATATACTATAGATTCATTATCCACCAACTGAAATTTGTCAGGTCTTTTATTGTTTTAATACTGATGATTTTGGCCTACAACTCCTGATAACCCAAAAAACCTGTCTCAATAAATTAGCATATTTCACCCGACCAATCAAATAAAAGTGTTTTTTAATACCAAACAAAAAAACCATCAAATAATAATGTTCAGTTATGCACTCAATACTTGGTCGGGAATCCTTTGGCAGAAATGACTGCTTCAATGCGGCGTGGCATGGAGGCAATCAGCCTGTGACAC